>NC_074694.1:28860118-29160118 GCF_029448725.1 Salvelinus fontinalis
CTCACACTCCTCTTTCTATTCTGGTTAGAGACACTTTGCGCTGTTCTGTGAAGGGAGTAGTACACAGCATTGTACGAGATCTTCGGTTTCTTGGGAATTTCTCGCATGGAATAGCCTTCATTCCTCTGAACAAGAATAGACTGACGAGTTTCAGAAGAAAGTTCTTTGTTTCTGGCCATTTTGAGCCTGTAATCGAACCCACAAATGCTGATGCTCCAGATACTCAACTAGTCCAAAGAAGGCCAGTTTTATTGCTTCTTTAATCAGGACAACAGTTTTCAGCTGTGCTAACATAATTGCAAAAGGGTTTTCTAATGATCAATTAGCCTTTTAAAATGATAAACTTGGATTAGCTAACACAACGTGCCATTGGAACACAGGAGTGACGGTTGCTGATAATGGGCCTCTGTACGCCTATGTAGATATTCCATAAAAAAATCTGCCGTTTCCAGCTACAATAGTAATTTACAACATTAACAATGTCTACACTGTATTTCTGATCAATTTCATGTTATTTTAATGGACAAAAAAAAGTACCTTTTCTTTCAAAAACAAGGACATTTCTAAGTGATCACAAACCTTTGAACGGTAGTGTATATATATATATATATATATTAGGGGGTATATCAGCATTAATATTGCAGGTAGATTGTGGCTTCTATCAATGTAATTGTCTGCATCATTTTCAATCTCCCAAGATATTTTTTAATTCTGCAATAATTATAGACATACTACAGTCAGTGTCCAGATTTCTAATTAACCCATCTGAACAGTAGGCTATCGTTCCTTTGACGTGCCATAGGCCTATTTGAAGTCCTCGTCTTCTGACTGTCAAATTTGTATAGCGCGCCTTAATCATCACACATAACATAGCCAGCCCTGCTATTATCCTCTTTTACCACCTCAACTCCGGCATTGTCCTTTTTGCCTCAGTGGATCAAATCAAATTAAATGATATTGGTCACATGCAGTGAAATTCTTACTTACCAGCCGATTCCCCAAATGCTGAGTTTAAAAACGGACAAAGATTTGCTAGATAAAAAAAGGAAATAATAACACAATAAAAACAATAACGAGGCAAGGAGTACCAGTACGGAGTCAATGTGCAAGGATACAAGGTAATTGAGGTAATACAGTATGTACATGTTAGTAGGGGTAAAAGTGACTAGGCAATCAGGATATATAATAAACAGAGTAGCAGCAGCATATGTGAAGTGTGTCTGTCTCTGTGTGTGTATGTGTGGAATGTCAGTGCAGTATGTGTGGAATGTCAGTGCAGTATGTGTGAGTGTCTGGGTAGAGTCTAGTGAGTGTGCATAGAGTCAGTGCTAAACAATGAAGATTTTTTTTTAATTTTTAATTTATTTATTTCACCTTTATTTAACCAGGTAGGCCAGTTGATAACAAGTTCTCATTTACAACTGCGACCTGGCCAAGATAGAGCAAAGCAGTGCGACACAAACAACACAGAGTTACCCATGGGATAAACAAACGTACAGTCAGTAACACAATAGAAAGGTCTATATACAGTGTGTGCAAATGTAGTAAGATTAGGGAGGTAAGGCAATAAATAGGCCATAGTGGCGAAATAATTACAATTTAGCAATTAAACACATAGCTGTGCAGAAGATGAATGTGTAGAGATACTGGGGTGCAAAGGTGGAAAAAAAAAATAACAACATGGGGATGAGGGAGTTGGATGGGCTATTTACAGATGGGCTATGTACAGGTGCATTGATCGGTAAGCTGCTCTGACAGCTGATGCTTAAAGTTAGTGAGGGAGATATGAGTCTCCAGCTTCAGTGAATTTTTTCTATTCGTTCCAGTCATTGGCAGCAGAGAACTGGAAGGAAAGGCACCATAGAGGAATTGGCTTTGGGGGTGACCAGTGAAATATACCTGCTGGGGCGCGTGCTATGGGTGGGTGCTACTATGGTGACCAGTGAGCTGAGATAAAGTGGGGCTTTACCTAGCAAAGACTTATAGATGACCTGGAGCCAGTGGGTTTGGCGACGAATATGAAGCGAGGGCCAGCCAATGAGAGCATACAGGTCGCAGTGGTGGGTGGTATATGGGGCTTTGGTGACAAAACGGATGGCACTGTGATAGACTACATCCAATTTGCTGAGTAGAGTGTTGGAGGCTATTTTGTGAATGTCATCGCCGAAGTCAAGGATCGGTAGGATAGTCAGTTTTACGGGGATATGTTTGGCAGCATGAGTGAAGGATGCTTTGTTGTGAAATAGGAAGCCGATTCTAGATTTAATTTTGGATTAGAGATGCTTAATGTGACTCTGGAAGGAGAGTTTACAGTCTAGCCAGACACCTAGGTATTTGTAGTTGTCTACATATTCTAAGTCAAAACCGCCCAGAGTAGTGATGCGGGAGGGTGCGGGCAGCGATCGGTTGAAGAGCATGCATTTAGTTTTGCTTGCATTTAAGAGCAGTTGGAGGCCACGGAAGGAGTGTTGTAAGGCATTGAAGCTCTTCTGGAGGTTTGTGAACACAGTGTCCAAAGAAGGGCCAGAAGTATACAGAATGGTGTCGTCTGCGTAGAGGTGGATCAGAGAATCACCAGCAGCAAGAGCGACATCATTGATGTATACAGAGAAAAGTCGGCCCGAGAATTGAACCTTGTGGCACCCCCAAAGAGACTGCCAGAGGTCCGGACAACAGGCCCTCCGATTTGACACACTGACCTCTATCTGAAAAGTAGTTGGTGAACCAGCCGAGGCAGTCATTTGAGAAACCAAGGCTGGTGAGTCTGCCGATAAGAATGCGGTGATTGACAGAGCCAAAAGCCTTGGCCAGGTCAATGAATACGGCTGCACAGTATTGTCTTTTATCGATGGCGGTTATGATATCGTTTAGGACCTTGAGCGTGGCTGAGGTGCAGTCATGACCAGCTTGGAAACCAGATTGCATAGCGGAGAAGGTACGGTGGGATTTTAAAAGGTCAGTGATCTGTCTGTTAATTTGGCTTTTGAAGACTTCAGAATGGCAGGGTAGGATAGATATATGTCTGTAACAGTTTGGGTCTAGAGTGTCACCCCCTTTGAAGAGGGGGATGACCGCGACAGCTTTCCAATCTTTAGGAATCTCAGACGACACAAAAGAGAGGTTGAACAGGCTAGTAATAGGGGTTGCAACAATGGCGGCGGATAATTTTAGAAAGAGAGGGTTCAGATTGTCTAGCCCGGCTGATTTGTAGGTCCAGATTTTGCAGCTCTTTCAGAACATCAGCTATCTGGATTTGGGTGAAGGAGAAATAGGGGAGGCTTGGGCAAGTTGCTGTGGGGGGTGCAGAGCTGTTGACTGGTGTAGGGGTAGCCAGGTGGAAAGCATAGCCAGCCGCGGAAAATTTTCACGATTACATTATGATATACAACATGCCACCTCCATATATCAGCAGTTCACTGGCATTTTATACATAACACAGTAACCTGCGTCTTGGTCAACTTCAGGTTTCACAGATTGTACCACTATCTGAAGAATAAATGTTAGGATGGTGCTCCCAGATCTGTTGTAAAATGGAAAAGAAGCGTATTAACTGAAAGTCCTCTATTAATCCTTCACTAGACTGGCATCCTCTTAAATATTTTACAACCATTTGAATGTGATTACAATGAAATTAAAGGGCCACATATTTTAGCAAGCTTATTGATACATTCTCAAGTTTATCTTAAGTAGTTCCATTGCCTCGATTATTGTAGATTTATCGGTGGTGACAGCGTTTCCTAGCCTCAGTGCAGTGGGCAGCTGGGAGGAGGTGCTCTTATTCTCCATGGACTTTACAGTGTCCCAGAACTTTTTTGAGTTTGTGCTACAGAATGCAAATTTCTGTTTGAAAAAGCTAGCCTTTGCTTTCCTAACTGCCTGTGTATACTGGTTCCTAACTTCCCTGAAAAGTTGCATGTCGTCGGGGCTTTTCGATGCTAATGCAGTATGCCACAGGATGTTTTTGTGCTGGTCAAGAGCAGTCAAGTCTGGAGTGAACCAAGGGCTATATCTGTTCTTAGTTCTACATTTTTTGAATGAGTTATGCTTATTTAAGATGATGAGGAAAGCATTTTTAAAGAATAAGCAGGCTACTGACGGAATGAGGTCAATATCCTTCCAGGATACCCGGGCCAGGTCGATTAGAAAGGCCTGCTCGCTGAAGTGTTTTAGGGAGCGTTTGACAGTGATGAGTGATAAATTGACAGTGATGAGTGATAAAGATAAGTAAGTAAATAATTAAAGGGATCAATGTAAATTGTCTGGGTAGCCCTTTGATGAACTGTTCAGCAGTCTTATGGCTTGAGAGTAGAAGTTGTTCAGATGCCTTTTGGTCCCAGACTTGGCACTCCGGTTGTGCCATTCAAGAAGCGCTTCTACTTTTTCTTCTTGTTGCTCGTTAGTGTGTGCTTTTTCCCTGTTGTTGCTCTACTGTTGACATCACGTTCATACAATCTAGTGATTTTCTCTTCTGTGGCTGTGCTAATTGTGTTACACTGCTTTTTCCTGGAGTATTGAAGACTTGTTGGCCTATTTTCATTTGCCCTTTGACCAGGCCATACTTTCTCAGGATGTTGCCTGTGAGCATTTTTGAAGCCACTTGTTTGCACTCCGCATTTTTTGATACTTTTGCTTTAGCTCTGCAATAGTGGCATTTTGAAACAATAAAATCCTTCTCAAGTTCTTCGGCGTTCCCTTCATTTGCAGTTTTGACTTGGAATCTTGTCTCTCCATTTTCTTCATCAGTTGATCATACCTTTTTTTTCTCAGCTTTCTGTAAAGTTTAATCAAGTTTGACATTTGTCATGCAATGAAATCTGTATGTTTTTGAGCGACCTCTTCCAACCTTTTTCCTTCCAGCAAGTATTCGACTTCTCATTCCTGTTGCAGATGATGAGGAAGGGGTATCAGGGTGTGCATCAGGGGCAGGTAAGTTAGGGGCAGGTATGTTGGCCTCATGTTCTGGCTGCAAGTCATCTGGTGACTGAGGTGGTGTGTCGCCTGAGAGGTAGGTTTCCATTGCAACTGTTCTCTTTAAAGTCTGTCTTCTATTCCGTTGGTTGCATTTCCATTGCCATCTCTTGCTTCTTTGTTCTCGCTTTGTAAGCTCAGAGATAGATTTCACTTCTCCCTTCTCTTTTTTCTTCCAGTATCTCTCCCTGTTTATTTGCAGATGTTCCAGGTATGGTATAGGATATCTTTAAAATTTTGTTTCTGTCTTTATGTCTTTATGTGGCATCTTTTAAAAGCAAAGAAAAATACAACTTAAGGTTTCAATTGGAGCATTTTCAAGATTAAATTCATTTAAAGCATGATTAAATAAGCCTAAAGCAAAACAAAGTAAAAAGTAATAACATAATGGACTTTTGTGAATACATAAAATAATACATAAATTATACCCCAAATTAACGAAATTATAGCCTGTTTGACCCTAAACCTGCATATAACTGCGGGACTGCAGGTTATGAGTCAACCCGCGTATCACTAGCTACTGCATACAGTAAATTGCCCTTGCCTGCTGATTCGATGATGGCCTCGTCATCAGTTTTTGAGTAGCCCGCCCCATTCTTCACCGCCTCCTCAAGCTCATTCTACTGAAGCTGAACGCGCTAGCTGTACTGTCCGGTTACAAGACCGGTTACTAGAACTCACAATACTTCATGATACTTCATTATAATTACGGATTTTTGGGGTTATCATAAAAAGTACTGGCTTTTAATCGTATCCTATCTGTGTGAACGGCTCTTAGTCTACTTGCCCAGGTAAGTTTTTCTTTACGTTCAACTTTTTATTTTCCTCTTGTAGCCTCTCCTTTCATTAGGCTATTTGAATAAATATTAAGGCTATTAATTAGCCTTCTATAAATGCAATCTCTCAAATATCAATAGACTCTGTGTCAACTGAAAGTAAAGTATGGAGGAAAACTTTTTTGTTGTTCAATTGTTTAATCTTCTCTTGCTGTCTATTCACAATCAAGTCATCATATTTGATATCTGAAATTATGAGCCATATGGGCTGCCGATGTATACGGTTCTATATCTCTGTAGCCTAGCTGTAGCCATAGATCATTTGGCATGAAACATAATCTGTCCTGCATTATATTTAGGGTTGCTTGTGTTGCAATATGTCACTGGTCTATGCTTAGGTCTTAGCAGATCAAAAATATTGTCTAGAAATTATATAAAACTATCCTCTCCTGTGGTCTGGATTCTGCATATGCTCATCTGATGTTTTATGGGGTGAATCAGAACATTTACCATTGAGGATTCAACTATTCATTAAAATGACTTGTTTAACAGAACGTTATTAAACCGTAGGGGAACCCCTGACTCACATGTTGACAAGTTAATGATGCAGCCCCTGCTCCACATGTAAAGGGTAGCAACACCACATAACAGAGCTCTCATTACTCTGACCTCATTAGGGAGATCAGCCAATACAATTGATTGGAGTGCTTGTTAGCTTCACACACAAGGCAGATCAATGGAGAGAGCAGGCTCTGTGATAATAGCAATGTTTTCCTGGCGCTCTGCCTGCAACACCAGGCAGGTCGGATGGATCTACTCTTGCTCACGCATGGCCACAGTAGACCTGTTTGACCATCGCATGCCTCTATTGATTTTTGTTTTTCAATTTTGGCCTGCCACCGGCCTTACTCATGCATATTGAACCAGAATAACCAAGCAAACACCTAGAATCAGAACCTGATGATGAGGTATTGGAATGTAGAGTTGGGGCATTCCTTCCCTGTTGGCCTCATCCAATGAGATTCCTTCATTTTAACTCTGGACAATTGTACCTGTGCCCCACATTCCTCCAATGTGACCCGTGTTATTGACGCCAGAGACGGAAGAGGAAGCGAGACACCCCACTCACAGGTTCTTTTCTGGTTACATTGAAGTCAATGACCTAATCAGACCAGTCCCATATGCTATCGCATTGGTGTCTATGGGAGAGCCATCCCGTTAAGCAGACAGAAAATAATTAAATGGTAAACGGCCCGAGTGAACTATCTTCAGTTATCCACCATCTTTGATTGACGCAACCAGGAAAGAGTTCAGTTTAGGAGGTGTGAACTCCCAGTATGGACGCACTGTCTGTTTTAACACCTGAGGGTACTTGTAGTTGGTGTCTTGGTTGCCACACATAAAGAGTAGGGGATACATGCTCCATCATGGCCTGTCAATGTCACCAAATGGGCCTGACTCATTCCTTCCCTGACCCCCTCAAAGTCTGTCCACAACAGCATGGCAAATGACAAATGGAGAGAAAGAGGGGTAGAGAGAGTGAGGGGGGTGGGAGAGAGCGCTGAAAGGGGGGGAAAGGAGGACAAATGATGAAGGAAGGATAGATGCTTCAAGAGCCTATGGATGTTTGTTGAAGAAGCATTAAAAAATGATTGGCTTAGGGGAAGTGTTGCTCTATTTTCCTTGGATTAAAATAGAGCACAGCTAAGGGGAAGATAAATTATTTGGATGTGGCAGGGGAGTGAAAAAATGCAGCCTTATCTTGTATGTTTGTTCACCTGGTTAACTTAGTTAGTGAGTAAGGGACTTACAATAGGACCGGAGTTTGGAAAGGAGGAGAGGGGTCAAATGCTGGTTGGTATACTCAACAAAATATAATTCTGTGTAAAATCCTGACTCATTCGATTCAATGAAAGATGATTGAGAGTACAGTACAGTATCTCTCCAGTCCATTGATCTAGCCATGTGTTTTTTTGTGTGTGTGTGTGTGCCAGCTGTATCTCTCCAAACCATGAGATCGTCATACAGTACTGTAACACAGCCAGCCTCAGAGAAGGAAAGCGGGATCAGACTTAAAGGTTGTTTCTAATCAGTGATGTGGTTGGGTTCTTTTCTTCTCTCTCTGATGTGACGGTTGTAATGGAGAGAGAGAGTCCAGTGATGTTGCTCCCAGGAATGTGTTCACACACACACACGGCTCCTATTAGAGCCTGGCTTCTCCGGTTTACATCAATAGTGCGTCCCAAATGGATCCCTATTCACTACATAGTGCACTACTTTTGACCTGGTCAAAAGTAGTGCACTATATAAGTAATATGGTGCCATTTGGGATGTAGCCATACCATACCTCACAGGCCAGGCAGTGAACATCCACCATCCCTCACCTTGGCTCACAGGTATGGCAGCTACATGGAGGGGGTGGATTGGATGGATGGTTCTGGGATGTAGCCTACCAAAGAGATATTCGGGAAACACCCTTAATACTCAGCTTGTGTAATTTTGGAGTTTTGTGTTATGTTTAGCCAGTTGAATTACAGTCAAACAGAAACTATTATATAGTTACTACTTGGGTAGTGGCAGGAAAAGGAGTGAAAACAAATTTGGAAAACAACTGTCAGTACCAGCTGCACTATGAAAACAACTGTCAGTACCAGCTGCACTATGAAAACAACTGTCAGTACCAGCTGCACTATGAAAACAACTGTCAGTACCAGCTGCACTTTGAAAACAACTGTCAGTACCAGCTGCACTATGAAAACAACTGTCAGTACCAGCTGCACTATGAAAACAACTGTCAGTACCAGCTGCACTATGAAAACAACTGTCAGTACCAGCTGCACTATGAAAACAACTGTCAGTACCAGCTGCACTATGAAAACAACTGTCAGTACCAGCTGCACTATGAAAACAACTGTCAGTACCAGCTGCACTCCATTTATCTTTCATTATATTTCTGTGTGTGTCTTACCTACAGTTGAAGTCGAAAGTTTACATACACCTTACATACACCAGTTTCACAATTCCTGTAATTTAATCCTCGTAAAAATGCCCTGTCTTAGTTCAGTTAGGATAACCACTTTATTTTAAGAATTTTGAAATGTAAGAATAATATTAGAGAGAATAATTTATTTAAGCTTTTATTTCTTTCATCACATTCCCAGTGGGTCAGAAGTTTACATACACTCAATTAGTATTTGGTAGCATTGCCTTTAAATTGTTTAAATTGGGTCAAACGTTTCGGGTTAGCCTTCCACAAACTTCCCACAATAAGTTGGGTGAATTTTGGCCCATTCCTCCTGACAGAGCTGGTGTAACTGAGTCAGGTTTGTAGGCCTCCTTGCTCACACACGCTTTTTCAGTTCTGCCCACAAACTTTCTATAGGATATTTTTCTACCTCATAATGCCATCTATTTTGTGAAGTGCACCAGTCCCTCCTGCAGCAAGCACCCCCACAAGATGATGCTGCCACCCCCGTGCTTCACGGTTGGGATGGTGTTCTTCGGCTTGCAAGCCTCCCCCTTTTTCCTCCAAACATAATGATGGTCGTTATGGCCAAACAGTTCTATTTTTGTTTCATCAGACCAGAGGGTATTTCTCCAAAAAGTACGATCTTTGTCCCCATGTGCAGTTGCAAACCATAGTCTGGCTTTTTTATGGCGGTTTTCGAGCAATGGCTTCTTCCTTGCTGAGCGGCCTTTCAGGTTATGTCGATATCGGACTCGTTTTACTGAAGATATAGATACTTTTGTACCTGTTTCCTCCAGCATCTTCACAGGGTTCTTTGCTGTTGTTCTGGGATTGATTTGCACTTTTCGCACCAAAGTATGTTAATCTCTAGCAGACAGAACGTGTCTCCTTCCTGAGCGGTATGACGGCTGCGTGGTCCCATGGTGTTTATACTTGCGTACTATTGTTTGTACAGATGAACGTGGTACCTTCAGGTGTTTGGAAATTGCTCCCATGGATGAACCAGACTTGTGGGGGTCTACAATTTTGTTTATAAGGTCTTGGCTGATTTCTTTTGATTTTCCCATGATGTCAAGCAAAGAGGCAGTGAGTTTGAAGGTAGGCCTTGAAATACATCCACAGGTACACCTCCAATTGACTCAAATTATGTCAATTAGTCTATCAGTTGCTTCTAAAGCCATGACATCATTTTCTGGAATTTTCCAAGCTGTTTAAAGGCACAGTCAACTTAGTGTATGTAAAAGTCTGACCCACTGGAATTGTGATACAGTGAAATAGTCTGTCTGTAAACAATTGTTGGAAAAAATACTTGTGTCATGCACAAAGTAGATGTCCTAACCGACTTGCCAAAACTATAGTTTGTTAACAAGAAATTTGTGGAGTGTTTGAAAAACGAGTTTTAATGACTCCAACATAAGTGTATGTAAACTTCCGACTTCAACTGTATGAACCGGTACCATGACCCACCATTTCTAACTCCCTGTCTCCCCCCTCTCTCTCTCCCACAACAGACAGCATGTTCAGAGTGAGGCCAAGGTAGCTTCTCGGACCCAGATAACCAGCAGGCCTGGCAGAGAGAACCAGCACAGACCCAGAGAGAGGGAGGTCAGTGCCAGGACAGAGCCCAGAAAGAGGGAGGAGAGAGCCCAAAAAAAGTATTGACGGACAGGCGAGGGGAAGAAGAGATCCAGGGATTAGTGGCTAATCCAGGCTACGACCAATCCCCTGAGGAGACCCCCCTTTTTCCTTCTGAAAACTCAGACAGCCGCCCGGATTACTGCATTAAACTTATTACCTTTTAGAGACTTCTGTTTTTGTTATTTTTCTGAAACCAACTGGTGCTCAGTTTCAGCCCTGCTCTATCAGATGCCTGGAGTGTGGGCGGCTGGATTTGCGTAACTCTGAAAACAAAGGATCAGAAGGAGAGGAGGAGGACAGAGCAGGGCATGGGGGGATGCTGGAACGTGTAGGAGACATCTAGGAGCGTTCCTTAAAGACGTGTGGGGATAAACCTTCGGGCTCCGGCTGTGTCTGCGGGAGTCAGACGAGAGGTCAACAAGTCTCTCTCTCTCTCTCTTTCTTTCACCCATGAGAGAGAATCTGCTTTGCTTCACATTCACACACAAGCTGAGTAGTGCATGATTGCTTTTGCCTCTGCAGCTCACAGTCACATCGGAGAGTTAGTCAGGGATGTTGAGGTGGTGGCTTGAACTGTAAGTATATGAAGTCTGGTTATGAGTGTCTGGTTCATGCTCTCGAGAGGTTAAGACTATCTCAAATTCAACATCACACCTAATAGAAGTCTGTTGGTCTGGTAAGTAGACCCCTGGTACTGCTCTCTCTATCTCTCTCTCGCTCGCTCTCTCTCTTTCCAGTCTGTGGTATGAGGCGTGCTTCCTCCCTCTGTGCTGCTCCCAGCTGCCCCTCTTAAAACGCCAGCCAGTGGAGACCTAAAGGAGAGGGCCTGGGACTGTGGTCAGGAGCAAATGAAAAGGCTGCTTTAACCCTGACGCAATCCCATTCAGAGGTCTGCTCCAAGTCATTAATAAAGACGGGCTATCGCTCGTAGGAGGGCCTCGGCAGTGGAAAGCTCTTAAAAGAACAAGAACACCTTGTCAGTGTACGTTACCCTATCAAATTATTACAGAAAGCAATATCCATTACTTTGCTGGCTAAAGATAACAAAGGAAAAGTCCATTATTTGCATACCTCCTGCCAGTGTTGTCTTACTGGGGTATTTTGTGCAATAAAAGTCAGCTAAGTGATTTTCTTATCAGTACATTTGTCAGTATTTTATGAATTTTGGGCTAAAAATAGAACAGAGTTTTTTTTTCTGGTGGAACATATTTTGTTTGAGAACAATGGGGCGTCTGGTCAGATCAGCTGTAAGTGTTGAATGAGGGTCTCTGCTTTTATACAGATTTTGCAAATGTATTTCGAGGAAATATGTGATATGATTAAGTAGCACTCATGTTGTAACGAAACACAGGACGAGTGAGAGACAAAATACCCTGAAACTCTCAGACAAAAAAAACAGACTTGCATTTCATTTGTTCTCGAGGGCAGTGACAGGAGAGTCACTGTGGTCTACATTTAGAAGGTTCTAGAACAGTGAACGTTGAAACCCGGAACTT
Source organism: Salvelinus fontinalis (assembly GCF_029448725.1). Lineage (NCBI taxonomy): Eukaryota > Metazoa > Chordata > Actinopteri > Salmoniformes > Salmonidae > Salvelinus > Salvelinus fontinalis. The sequence goes on from NC_074694.1 coordinate 28,871,965, forward strand.
TGACGACTAACTGCAGGCCCGGGTCTGTAGAAAAACCTGATCCAGTTACTTTATGACTGAATGTTCCAGACAGTGATGTGTTCTGCCAGATCTCCTACCTGGTTCTACATCTACACACTAAATCTCTAGCAAAGAAAGTCCCCTCAGGGTTACTGGACTGTTATAGCTGCATTTGAGCCTCTTCTAGACGGAGAATTGAATACATTTTTGTGCTTTCTTTTAATAAATGGTTCCAGTGTACAACCGCAGGAGGGATATTTGCAGCTAGAACTGGGGTTATTCCTGAGCTGATGTTTTATAAACCCAAAGCCTAAAACAACTGTCGAGCATAGCGTCTCTGACCACATTCAAACCGGCAGTGGATTCCAGGAACTGAGCTGCATACTTTTTCCCTCCATTTCTCTCGACTTAATCCAGCTGGATATGGATGACAACAAACAGCAGAAAATGGGACTGAAATCGCAAACAGCACATGATAACAAGAGAATACAATAGATATTTCCATTACTGAGGTTCACCCTACAAGACCTGGTGGTGGAATTCTATGCAAAACCTAAACGATCACTGAAGCAAATCTTTCACCGAAGATATTTAAATTCCTTTTCCATCCCTACTTTCAGTGGATTTAAAGGGATTTTTGTAATTTTTTTTAGAGAACCTTACCCTTGGCCATCACCATGAACCTGGGGAAGATCCCTGGGCTGAAGGGCCTGGTGGCCGGCTCTCAGGGTAAACGTCATTTCAAGGGTGACCTCACCTTGGACATGATCAGCCCTCCGCTGGGAGACTTCCGTCACACCATGCACGTGGGCCGCGGAGGGGACGTGTTCGGGGACACTTCATTCCTTAGCAATCACGGCGGGGCCGCCAACGGAAACGAGGATGATGATTCCGTCACAAGTCCTGACAACAAGATCGGGGCTTTCTTCTCCCGGACCCTCCGGCATGTTCGGAAGACACCAGAGCATCCCAGGGGGGGGTCGAAGGACCTGTCCCCGCCACCCCCTCCCATCTCCCCCATCATCAAGAACGCGGTGTCCCTCCCTCGGCTGGATGTGGACGGCTGCCCTATTAAAAACCTCTTCCACACCTCTCCTACCTCCCTGGATGAGACCACTTATGGTTATGGTGAGTCTTACTGTACACACACATACACAAACATATGCACGCATCCACACAATAAGTGAACATGCAACCGTACCTGTGAAGACTTGCAGTAGATCCTGGACCTAAGGTCTAAGCTTAAGCTCAGAAAGCTAACACTGTTTGTGGCATGCAGGAGACTTGGATTTGATACATTGTCATAGACGCAATAGCTGCTGTTGGACATGCTGTGAAAACATACTCTCATTTCCACAGTAATTCAGACAAATTTTCCACAGCTGTCTTGATGAATCACCTTGGCTGACACACAACAACCCTCACACTCTGTTTAGCTTGTTATGTGATGATAAGAGAGAGGCGCATCAGACATTACTGTGCTGTTGTGTCTGGTCTGAGGCCCTATGTGACTGACTGCCCCACATTAATACCCTGATGTTTCACTGTCTGACCTCTCTGCTCTAGTTTGGTGTGTATATGTGTGTTTGGAAGCATGTTTTTGTCTATGTGTGTACATGCATGTTATTGGTATAAGAGCCCTGTACTCCCAGGCAGAGGGCACTTCCCATTCAAACTATGTAATGGTACTAATTTACCTTGCATCGTGTTTGTTTCCAGCAGACCTGGGCAGAATTTTTTTGCATTTTGTAGTTTATTTGAAAATACCAACTTTTCAAATACTTAAGGTAGTCGAATATATTGTAGTTTATAGAGTTTAAACTAAAAGGCAACTATTTTCTTTGATATTTAAATACAGGTCCAGAAAAATAAATAATATTTGAAAGTATTTTGAATACATCTCAGAAAACTAAATAATATTTGAATGTATAAGCACATGGTTTGGAGGGCTCTTAGATCTTAATCTTAATGTAGCCTATAGTCTACAATTAAATACACAAGGGACATGAAATCACCTCAACTTTAGATTAGACCACTTTTGCAGCTTCAAAATTACTAACAAATATATTTTCATAATGTCTGACTCATAAGGTAATACCAACAAACTCTCACAGTCTAACTTCATCCACATTCTCCAAACGTTAAATTTTCATGTTGCTCAAAATGTCAAATTTCAAAGTGTTTTTCACACCCTGGGTTGACTCCTGCTGCTCTTTATCGTTCCATTTCTCCAAATGTTGAAGTTAAGGGGTAAGTTTAGGCACTCTTTCTGAATGGTTAAGGTAAGGGTTAAGGTTCGGGATAGGGTTAAAACCCCAAAATGCCTCCAGAATGGCGCAGCGGCACTGCATCACAGCGCTAGAGGCGCCACTACAGATCCGGGTTCGATCCCAGGCTGTGTCGCAGTCGACCGCGACTTGGAGACTCATGAAGTGGAGCACAATTGGCCCAGCGTCGTCTGGGTTAGGGGAGGGTTAGGCCGGCTGGGATGTCCTTGTCCCATCGTACTCTAGCGACTCCTTGTGGCAGGCCGGGCGCATGCACGCTGACTTCGGTTACTAGCTGTACGGTGTTTCCTCTGACACATTGGTGCGGCTGGCTTCCGAGTTAATCAAGCAGTGTGTCAAGAAGCAGAGCGGCTTGGCGGGGTCGTGTTTCAGAGGACGCATGGCTCTCGACCCTCGCCTCTCCCGAGTCCGTACGGAAGTTTCAGCAATTGGACAAGACTGTAACTACCAATTGGAAATCACGAAATTGTGGAGAAAAAGTGGTAAAATTACAAAAACATATACAGTATATATAATTTTTTCTAATAAAAATAAAAGAACAGTGTTCACGACTGGGATCGAACATACAACCTTCTGATCCAGTCATGGGATTACTATTTCTGAATGGTTAAGGTAAGGGCTAAGGTTTGGGATAGGGTTAAAAGTATCATGCTTGGGGGCCTCCCGGGTGGCGCAGTGGTCTAGGGCACTGCATCGCAGTGCTAACTGCGCCACCAGAGTCTCTGGGTTCGCCCCCAGGCTCTGTCGCAGCCGGCCGCGACTGGGAGGTCCGTGGGGCGACGCACAATTGGGCTAGCGTCGTCCGGGTTAGGGAGGGTTTGGCCGGTAGGGATTTCCTTGTCTCATCGCGCTCCAGCGACTCCTGTGGCGGGCTGGGCGCAGTGCGCGCTAACCAAGGGGGCCAGGGGCACGGTGTTTCCTCCGACACATTGGTGCGGCTGGCTTCCGGGTTGGAGGTGCGCTGTGTTAAAGAAGCAGTGCGGCTTGGTTGGGTTGTGCCTCGGGGGACGCATGACTTTCGACCTTCGTCTCTCCCGAGCCCGTACGGGAGTTGTAGCGATGAGACAAGATAGTAATTACTAGCGATTGGATACCACGAAAATTGGGGCGAAAAGGGGAGAAAATAAAAAAAAATTAAAAAAAAAAGTATCATGCTTGAAGGTAAGACCCAGAGGTGGGGCAAAGGTACAGGACGGCAGGCGGGCTCAGAGACAGGGCAGGCAAGGGTCAAAACCAGGAGGGTGAGAAAAAGAGAGACTGGGGAAAAGCAGGAGCTGAGATGAAAAACGCTGGTTGACTTGACAAACAAGACGAACTGGCAACAGACAAACAGAGAACACAGGTATAAATACACAGGGGATAATGGGGAAGATGGGCGACATCTGGAGGGCGGTGGAGACAATCACAAAGACAGGTGAAACAGATCAGGGTGTGACTGTACCCTCCCCCCCTCTAGGGGCGTCACCTGGTGTCCTACCTGGGCGCATATCTGGTTGACCGGGGTGTCGGCGTTGAAAATCCGCAATGAGGCCTGGGTCCAGGATGTCCCTGGCAAGGGACCCAGCACCTCTCCTCCGGGCCATAACCCTCCCAGGCAACCAGGTACTGGAACCCCCTGCCCCAAGGTCGAACCTTCAGGAGACGCCTCACCGTGTAAGCCGGTTGGCCATCGATGAGACAGGGAGAGGGGTGGGCCTAGAAAAACAGGAGACAAAGGACTGTGAGACATAGAAGGTGGGATGTATAGGCATTGGGATCGATAGGCTCCCAAACCTCAGCTGGCTCGACAGGATCCCGGTGCCTCAGCGGGTGAACAGGTTCCCGTGCCTCGACAAGGCAACTAGGGAGGTCTCATCAGGCCCTCACGCCTCAGCCGGTTCATCAGGTTTCTGCGCCTCAGTGGAGGCGACCGGTCCTCTCTGGATCCCCGGGATTGTCCCTTTTGGTTAGCGTCCTGCAGCCGAACGCGCCAGACAGAGAGGGGGTACCGTCACGTGTGCTCTCTCTGCGGGGCTCTAGGTCGCCATGCTCCCGTGCCTCAGGAGAGGTGACCGGTCCACTCCTGATCCCAGGGATCGTCATTTTGGTCGGCGTCCTGCGGCTGGAACCACGTGACGGGGAGGGGGTACTGTCACGTGTGCTCCCTCTCCGGCCTCCTAGGCTGCTCGTTATAGCGCACACCTGTCACCATCGTTACGCGCACCTGCGCGTCATCAGACTCACCTGGACTCATCACCTCCTTGATTACCTGCCCTATATCAAATCAAACCTTATTTGCCACATGCACCGAATACAAATGTAGACTTGTAACACAATAAGAATAACAATAATGAGGCTACAGTTGTAGTCGGAAGTATACATACATCTTAGCCAAATACATTTAAACTCAGTTTTTCACAATTCCAACAATTAATCAGAGTAAAAAGTCGGATAAGAAAATAATAATCTGATTTTACATTCTTAAAAATTTTAAGAATGTAAAATGTCAGAAATTCTGACTACGGGGCACGGGGGGCACGGGGGGGGGGGGGGGGGGGGGGATGTCTGTGCCGAGTAGTCAGACAAAACTTGCAGCGGGCAGCAAAGTTTGCTGTCACTGTCAGATTGCTCATCGGCTTTTCAACTTTTTCCCTACCCTTGTCCCACTTGTTAGATATTATGCGTATTGATAGCTTGATAGTTGAGTTATTTAGACCATGTATAACCTTGGATATGTCTGACTGACATGCGAAAGATGCGTGCTGGCACCTGAAAATTACAAAAAATACTTGGTTCATAATCGTATTCATAGAATTACCCAATGTCCTTTACGATACTGTTTTGTCCGACTACTCGGCACACCCCTACCATGCTGGACATAAGGGACAAATCTAATAAGACCAACTAAAATCCACCGGGAACCAAGGCTCTCAACATATACTCTATGATTGATGCCTGGCGAGCTCATAATCCAAAAGCAAAAGAGTACACTTTCTATTCAAACAGGCACAAAACATTCTGCCAAATCGATTTAGTTTTTAGTTTAGTTATTATCTACTCCTCTATTGTCTTTAGTCAAGAAAATATACATTTCACATATGAGCCTATCTGATCATCATGATTATTACTGCCAGCTACACATTCCAGAATCTCCTAAAAGAGCCACAAGATGGCAATTTAATGTTTCCTTACTACAAAATCCTACTTTCTGTGAACATTTTGAAACGGAATTGAATTGATTTCTAATGATTAATAAAAAATGTGTCAATCCTCCTCAGATTTTATGGGACACCATAAGGTTTTATTTAAGGATCGAACCATTTTTTTCTTCCTAAAATGACATACCCAAATCTAACTGCCTGTAGCTCAGGACCTGAAGCAAGGATATGCATATTCTTGATACCATTTGAAAGGAAACTCTTTGAAGTTTGTGGAAATGTGAATTAATGGAGGAGAATATAACACATTCGATTTGGTAAAAGATAATACAAAGAAAAAAACATGCTTTCCTATTTTTTTTATGTATTATTTTGAAATGCAAGAGAGAGGCCACACTGTATTATTCCAGCTTAGGTGCAATTTAGATTTTTGCCACTAGATGGCAGCAGTGTATGTGCAAAGTTTTAGACTGCTCCAGTAAACCATTGCATTTCTGTTCAAAATGTTGTATGAAGTCTGCCCAAATGTGCCTAATTGGTTTATTAATGCATTTTCAAGTTCATAACTGCACTCTCCTCAAACAATAGCATGGCATTCTTTCACTGTAATAGCTACTAGATTTAACAAGAATTTAAGCTTTCTGCCCATATCCGATATGTCTGTCCTGGGAAATGTTCTTGTTACTTACAACTTCATGCTAATCACATTAGCGCAAGTTAGCTCAACTGTACCATGGGGGAGGACACCTATCCTGTAAAGGTTAAAATGCAATTTTCTAACCTCTACAGGATCGGTATATGGGCTGGATAAATCACAATTAAAGACGATATCAGAATTGTAAAAGTTAATGACGTGTTCTAACAAAACTTTTTTCAGACCAGGTAGCAACTACTCTCTTCAAAGTCAAGACAGAACTAAATTTATTGATTAGACAGAGAGCAGAATTTGCCATCCATCGTGTTAGACTCAACCATTACTTCCATGGTAATCGACCCAGTTGTCTTCTGGCTATAGAGCTTTGCAGTAATGATCAATTAGCAATATTGCAACTATCGAATCTGAATCAGGTGAATTACTATCAGAACCCATATTAATCAACCAAAGAGGATCCCGTTTCTATAAAGAATTGTACACTTATGATTGTAAATCCACACCAAGCCAGATCGAGACATTTTTAAAAGATATAAGAACTCCTCTTCTCTCAACTGAGGAAGCCGGCTTGCTGGGAGCCCAAATCTCTCTCCATGACCTCAAAAGGGCATTGGATAACATGATTAAAGGCAAATCACCTGGTTGTGATAGTTTTCCTCCTGAGGGATATTTAAAATGTTGGAACCAGCTAGGTCTGGTGTTGCTTAAAATTATTAATACAGCTGTTCACAAAGGTTAATTTGGAAGAGATGTAAATACAGCACAAATTTAGCTTTTATTTAAAAAAAGGTAAGGACGTCATCTAGTGCTCTCATTATCACCCTCTAGCTTTGATAAACACAGATATGAAACTATTTTCAAAAATTCTGTCGCACAGTCTCTAAACTTACTTACCCAAATTTGTACATCTGGACCAAAGCGGGTTTGTTAAACTATTATCCTCCGTTGCCTATTACATATCTTACATGCTTCATCAGTACCAAAGCTCCTTGGGCAGTTCTATCTCTTGATGCAGAAAAAGCTTTGATTGACTAGAATGGTTATATCTTTGGTCGGTTTTGGAACATATGGGACTTGGCTCCAATTTCATTAATATGTTTAAAATACTATATGCCAATCCCTCAGCCATATTAATGACAGGCAATAACTGCTCTGTTCTGTTCAGAATAACTAGAAGTGGCAGGCAAGGTGATCCCATCTCACCACTGCTATTTTTATTGTCTATGGAGCCCCTGGCTCAGGCAATTCAACAATCGAAAGAAATTACACATATCTCTCAATTCTACAATATCACGTAATCTCATTAAACGACAACTTTTTTTAACTTTTATCTAGACAATGTATCTCAATCCCTCCCAAAAACTTCATAGACAAATTCAGCGCCATCTCAAGTTATAAAATAAATTGAACAAAATCTGCCCTACTGCCTCTCAAGATCCCAAACAATCACCAGTTATTTAAATATTTGGGAATAGATATATTTCCATCCGTAGATAAAACCATTGCCAAAAACGCTCAAATCAATTCAATCCAACCTCAGTAGATGGACTAATATACCAGTTGCTTTAACATGCAGAATATCTATTGTCAAAATGAATATATTGCCACAGCTTAATATGTGTAGTTCAATGCTTCTCTTGTCTTCCCCTTCAGGCTTTTGTGATTAAAATCCACAGTATGGTTTCAAAACGTACAGTACCAGTCAAAAGTTTGGACACACCTACTCATTCAAGGGTTTTTCTTTATTTTTTACTATTTTCTACATTGTAGAATAATAGTGAAGACATCAACACTATGAAATAACACACATGGAATCATGTTGTAACCAAAAAAGTGTTAATCAAATCAAAATATATTTTATGTGAGATTCTTCAAAGTAGCCACCCTTTGCCTTTGACAGCTTTGCACACTCTTGGCATTCTCTCAACCAGCTTCACCTGGAATGCTTTTCCAACAGTCTTGAAGGAGTTCCCACATATGCTGAGCACTTGTTGGCTGCTTTTTCTTCACTCTGCAGTCCAACTTGTCCCAAACCATCTCAATTGGGTTGAGGTCAGTGATTGTGGAAACCAGGTCATCTGATGCAGCACTCCATCACTCACCTTCTTGGTCATATAGCACATGTCCTGTTGAAAAACAAATTATATTTCCACTAAGTGCAAACCAAATGAGATGGCGTATCGCTGCAGAATGCTGTGGTAGCCATGCTGGTTAAGTGTGCCTTGAATTCTAAATAAATCACAGATCATCGGTTCACCTATTCTGCGTCTCACAAAGACATGGCGTTTGGAACCAAAATCGCAAATTTGGACTCCTCAGACCAAAGGACAGATTTCCACCGGTCTAATGTCCGTTGCTTGTGTTTCTTGGCCCAAACAAGTCTCTTCTTATTGGTGTCCTTCAGTAGGGGTTTCTTTGCAGCAATTTGACCATGAAGGCCTGATTCACCCAGTCTCCACTGAACAGTTGATGTTGAGATGTGTCTGTTCCTTGAATTCTGTGAAGCATTTATTTGGGCTGCAATTTCTGAGGCTGGTAACTCTAAGGAACTTATCCTCTGCAGCGGAAGTAACTCTGGGTCTTCATTTCTTGTGGTGGTCCTCCTGAGAGCCAGTTTAATCATAGCTCTTGATGGTTTTTGCGACTGCACTTGAAGAAACTTTCAAAGTTCTTGAAATTTTCCAGATTGACTGACCTTCATGTTTAAAAGTGATGATGGACTGCCGTTTCACTTTGCTTATTTTAGCTGTTCTTGCCATAATATGGACTTGGTCTTTCACAAAATAGGGCTATATTCTGTATACCAGCCCTACTTTGTCACAACACAACTGACTGGCTCAAACGCATTAAGAAGGAAAGCAATTCCACAAACTAACTTTTAACAAGGCCCACCTGTTATTTGAAATGCATTCCAGGTGACTACCTCATGAAGCTGGTTGAGAGAATGCCAAGATCGTGCAAAGCTGTCATCAAGGCAAAGGTTGGCGACTTTGAAGAATATAAAATATATTTTGTATTTTGTATAATACCCTTCGTTACTATATGATCCCATATGTGTATTGCCATATGTGTATAATTATTGCTCACAATTGCTCACTCCTATTATTGTCCACTCCTTAATTGTCCAGTGTTAGTGATCGCGTACCCACAGAAGCTGCTTCTTCTTGCGTTTAGTTGATAGGAGTGGTCATCTGCTGCAATAGCCCATCCATGACAAGCACCGACGAGTTGTTCATTCAGAGATGCCGTTCTGCACACCACCGTTGTACTGCGTCGTTATTTGGCTGTTTGTGGCCCGCCTGTTATCTTGCACGATTATTGCCATTCTCCCTCGACCTCTCATCCATGATCTGTTTTCGCCCACAGCACTCCCTCTGACAAGATGTTTTGTGCTTGTCACACCATTCTTGATAAACCCTAGAAACTGTCGTGCATGAAATGCACAGGAGGCGGGAGACTGATTAGCAACCCTAGTTGCTAGGTGGAGTGGGAAGGGGTGGGAAACATGGTTTCCAGGAGTGGGGGGAGGTTGGGGCTGGAGGCACACTTTTTATTTTATTTTTCTGCTTGTATTGAATTCATCACTTCATCTGTATGTATTTGTGGTAGTCTATGGATACATGTTTTATAAACATATCCGTTTAAATGAATAATGTATATAGTGTTTGGAACAAAACGGTTAAAATATGACTGTCAGATTGATTGCAATAGTATAGGAGATTGTGTGTGCTCTATTCATTCTATCTTCAACATGCAGTTCCAGAGACAGCCCTGCCATTAGTTGAAAGCAGCCAATCCGATAGTTTCAGAAAGGTAGTCACTTTCTGAGATCTGTATTCAAGTATTTTACAAAAGTAGTTACTTTCTGTGAACTGTATTCAACTACACTGAACAAAAATATAAATGCAACATATAAAGTGTTGGTCCCATGTTTCATGATCTGAAGTAAAAGATCCCAGAAATTTCTCATACACACAAAAAGCTTATTTCTTTCAAATGTTGTGCAGAAATTTGTTTACATCCCTGTTAGTGAGCGTTTCTCCTTTGCCAAGAAAATCCATCCACCTGACAGGTGTGGCATATCAAGAAGCTGATTGAACAGCATGACCACAGCACCTTGTGCTGGAGACAATAAAAGGCCACTCTAAAATGTGCAGTTTTGTCAATGCCACAGATGTCTCTAGTTTTGAGGGAGTGTGCAATTGGCATGCTGACTGCAGCAATGTCCCCCAGAGCTGTTGCCAGAGAATTGAATGTAAATTTCTTTACCCTAAGCCGTCTCCAATGTTTTTTCAGAGAATTTGGCTGTACGTCCAACCGGCCTCACAACCGCTAACTACGTCAGCCCAGGACCTCCACATCCGAGATCCTGAGGCCCATTGTCGTGCCATTCATCCGGCACCATCCCCTCAATTTTTAGCATAATAATACATTGCCCCATGTCGCAAGGATCTGTACACCATTCCTGGAAGCTGAAAATATCCCAGTTCTTCCATGGCCTGCATACCCACCAGACAGGTCAACCATTGAGCATGTTAGGGTGGCTCTGGATCGACGTGTACGACCATGTGTTCCAGTTCCCGTCAATGTCCAGCAACTTCGCATAGCCGTTAAAGAGGAGTGGGACAACATTCCACAGGCCACAATCAACAGCCTGATCAACTCTATGCAAAGAAGATGTGTTGCGCTGCATGAGGAAAATGGTGGTCACACCATTGACAGGTTTTTTGATCCACGGCCCTATCCCTTTTTTTAAGGTACTGTATCTGTGACCAACAGATGCATATCTGTATTCTCAGTCATGTGAAATCCATAGATTAGGACCTCATTTATTTATTTCAATTGACTGATTTTCCTTGTGACTCAGTAAAATCTTTGAAATTGTTGCATGTTACGTTTATATTTTTGTTCAGTGTAGTTTTTAAAAGTAGTCACTTTCTGAAATCTGTATTCTAGTAGTTTTAAAAAGTAGTTATTTATGGGGATTCAAATAGTTGTCACCTCCAAAGTAACTATTTGTTCCCCCGGAATAATGTTTTACTTTCCACAAAGCATAGTTAAAAATATAGTTATCCCAGGTCTTATTTCAGCTATGGAAGCAGTAGGTCATGAGGGCACTGGTGTGTGACATGTCATGTGAGTAATCTGTCCTGGGAACAACGTGCCTGAGAGGTGATGTCAAAATCAGAGATAGAGATTGAATTTTTCAGCATTTTGAAACTGGCAGGACTCACTATTTTATGACATAGTTTACACTGCCCTCTGTTGGTGATGGGAGGGCATCTACAGTCCGTTCAGAAAGTATTCACACCCCTTGACTTTGTCCACATTTTGTTGTGTTACAAAGTGGGAGTAAAATGTATGTAATTGTAATTTTTTGTCAACGATCTACACAAAATACTCTGCAATGTCAAAGTGGATTTTTTTTAAACAAACACTAATATACAGTATCTTGATTATATAAGTATTCAACCTCCTGTGTCAATACATGTTAGAATCACCTTTGGCAGCGACTATAGCTGTGAGTCTTTCTGGGTAAGTCTCTAAGAGCTTTCCACACCTGGATTGTGCAACATTTTCTCATTATTCTCAATTTATTTTTTCAAACTCTGTCAAATTGGTTGTTGATCATTGTCAGACAACCATTTTCAGGTCTTGCCATAGATTTTCAAGCAGATTTAAGTCAAAACTGTAACTCGCCAACTCAGCAACATTCACTGCCTTCTTAGTAAGCAAATCCAGCGCAGATTTGGCCTTGTGTTTTGGGTTATTGTTCTGCTTAAAGGTGAATTAATCTTCTAGTGTCTGGTGGAAAATAGTGGCCTTGTGGAAGTGGTTTCCTTATTCTCCGGCAACTGAGTTAAGAAGGACACCTGTAACTTTTTGTAGTGACTGGGTGTATTGATACACAATCCAATGCGTAATTAAATCTACCAATAGGTGCCCTTCTTTGCGAAGCATTTGAAAACTTTGTGGTTGAATCCTTTTTTGAAATTCACTGCTCGAATGAGGGACCTTACAGATAATTGTATGAGTGGGGTACAAAGATTAAAAAATCATGTTAACTATTATTGAACACAGTGAGTCCATGAAAATTATTATGTGACTTGTTAAAAACATGTTTATTTAATGTTAAAACTAGGGTGCCAACTGAAATTCCATTTATTATTTAACATTTTTAAGTTTGTCAAAATCTAAATCACAATACAGAATGTTATGCCTAAACTCCCTGTCTCTGCTCCACCTCAGGTCTGGAGTCAGGTTTTGTCACTCTGCCCCGCCTCTCCCGCTCAGCGGAGCGTCAGTCGCAGCAGGGAGGCTCTAACTCCTGTACCCCCAACACCCACGGCGGCTCGCTCACCGACGTCTCTGCCCTCCTGTCCTCCTCCGCTGACCCGACCCTGACCTCTGACCCCAGTCACATGACCCGGTTCGACTCCTTGTCCTCCATGGCATCCTTCACATTCGACCTGGGGCCCTCCCTCATGAGTGAGGTGTTTGGTTTGATTGACAGCCCTAATGGCCACCCAGAGCCCAGCCACGCCTGGGAGTCAGAAGAGGCGAAAGAGCCAAGCGGCTCTGCATTTGGGTTTGCGACCAATGAAGGCTCGGAGATGGACTCGGAGATGGATGCCACCACTGCCTCATTGGTGGATTCTCTGCTTCGAGAGGACTGTAGTAGCAGTAGGAAGAGTCCATATGGGATGGAGTGGGAAGAGGAGGAAGAGGAGGCTAGAAGAATGGAGGTGAATGGAGGTGAGCAGCATCTTAAAGGGGCAGTGCCTGATTTAGTTATGGGCTCCCCCTCTAGACAGAGGCCTGCTATGGAGAGTGAGAGGTTCCAGGGTTCCACTGATGTGCTGGGGGTGCTCTATGGGGTTGGAGGGCTCCTGAAGGGGCAGCAGAGGATGGATCTGGAGGGAAAGGTGACCATGTGCCAGACCATGAAGAAAACCCCTTACATCTGCATTACACCCGATGAGGAAGAGGAGGAAATCAAAGTCTGAACTACATTGACAGCCTCAATTGTGTTTAACCAGAATTACCTATAACAGATGTCCCACTGGGCACACACTGGTTGAATCAACGTTGTTTCCATGTCATTTCATTTAAATTACTTTGAACCAACATGAAATAGACATTGAATTGACGTCTGTGCCAAGTGGCTTGTGATTATTGGTTAATTCCTTGTAAAGTCTTTTGTTTAAAGAAACTGTCTCTATTGACCTGACTCAGCTTTGAACCCTTCTTCATAATTTTCAAATATTCTTTTCAGAAATGTAATGTTATGTCGTCAGGAGACTCACTTAAAGACTTTGATTGTTCCCAAATTCTCCCAAATGTAATGGAAAGTATGTTTGTTGAAAGACTCATTGAAAGATTATGGATGCTGAAAGTTCCCCAGGCAAACATGCTGTATGGAAGGAGCTAGAACAGGCTAATAATAGCTAACTACATGTCCTTTTAAAAGAGGTCACTGGAACCAATGGCGAACAAAGAAATAAAGAGACGGAGTAGAAAGTGTGAGAATGTACCAGAGAAAGTGGTCGGACACAGAAGAGTTACCATGGAAACCATAGGAGGTTGGTGGCACATTAATTGGGGAGAACGGGCTCGTGGTAATGACTGAAGTGAAATGGTATCAAATACATTAAACACGTGGTTTTTCCAGGTATTTGATGCCATCCACTTGTGCCGTTCCGGCCATTATTATTAGCTGTTCTCCCCTCAGCAGCCTCCTGTGATGGAAACACTAAAGACATTGCTCAACATTGTGTAAGTCTGTTAACAGCTGGTTAAATATATACTGAGTGGACTTCCTGAGAAAAATGCTCAGTGTGACTTCATATAACTATTCAAGGCAAAAGGCAGGACACGAAGACAAAGCAGTAGCGGTTTCAACCCGACTTCATCTTTCCCTCACCACCAACCAGTCCCATGGGAAACAAACTACGCCAAGAGAGAGAGATCTTAACTCTTAGCACGTGACGTTAACTTCAGGAAAACAGTCCTCTTTTGCCTGAAGATTACACCCAAGACAAACACTTCGTTTTTGCTTATTCTACAGATGCAGTATGAAGCACAAACCATGAGAAATTCACTCAGAAATGAAATAGAAGATCATTTTGTACAATGTAATAATCACAAGTATAATGTTGTTACAGTATGTTTGTTAATTCACATATTTACATCATACCCCATTTAGACATGTTTCCCAAATTTCATTATGGATCTAGCTAACTCTCATCTTGCTTTTCGATAGGATAGTCACCTGCTTGTCTGCTATTGTGTCAACCAATGGTTGAATCCTATTTTTAGACTATATTAAGAAAAACAATGTCCCCCATCCGCATAAATGTGCTGCTATTGATACCAATGATATTTCTATAATGATAAATGAAATAAAATGTTTTTAATAAGCATGGGCATTAATATTTTATTTACATGTCTGAAAACATTCATACAACTGTGATACAAAATATGCACAAAATAAATCACAACATATAATGCATGTATGGTAGCTCTCAAACTACAAAGCACTTTTTCTCTAAGAGTTGAACTGACTGCAAAAGCACAATACATCTCTGGCATTGATATGCAACCCAAAGCAGGTTACTCCAAATGTCAGGTTACAGTCAACATTTGTACCTAAAGCGTAAGAACCCTTCTTTACACAGGCTTAGATAATACACTACATGACCAAAAGTATGTGGACACCTGCTCGTCAAACATCTCATTCCAAAATCATGGGCATTAATATGGAGTTGGTCCCCCCGTTGCTGCTATAACAGCCTTCACTCTTCTGGGAAGGCTTTTCACTAGATGTAACATTGCTGCAGGGACTTGCTTCCACTCAGCCACAAGAGAGTTAGTGAGGTCAGGCACCGATGTTGGGCGATTAGGCCTGGCTTGCAGTCGGCGGTCCAATTCATTCCAAAGGTGTTCGATGGGGTTGAGGTCAGGACTCTGCGCCGGCCAGTCAAGTTCTTCCACACCGATCTCGACAAACCATTTCTGTATGGACCTCGCTTTGTGCACGGGGAAATTGTCATACTGAAACAGGAAAGAACCTTCCCCAAACTGTTGCCACAAAGTTGGAAGCACAGAATCATCTAGAATGTCATTGTATGCAGCAGCATTAAGATTTCCCTTCACTGGAACTAAGGGGCATAGCCCAAACCATATTATTCCTCCTCCACCCAACTTTACAGTTGGCACTATGCATTCGGGCAGGTAGCATTCTCCTGGCATCCGCCAAACCCAGATTTGTCCGTTGGACTAACAAATGGTGAAGAGTGATTCATCACTCCAGAGAAAGCGTTTCCACTGCTCCAGAGTCCAATGGCGGCGAGCTTTACATCACTCTAGTCGACACTTGACATTGCACATGGTAGTCTTAGACTTGTGTGTGACTGCTCGGCCATGGAAACCCATTTCATGAAGCTCCCAACCAGCAGTTATTGTGCTGACGTTGCTTCCAGAGGCAGTTTGTAACTCTGTAGTGAATGTTGCAACCAAGGACAGACGATTTTGATGCGTTACGCGCTTCAGCACTCAGTGGTCACATTCTGTGAGCTTGTGTGGCCTACCACTTCGTGGCTGAGCCGTTGTTGCTCCTAGATGTTTCCACTTCACAATAATATAACTTACAGTTGACCGGGCAGCTCTAGCAGGGCAGAAATTTGATGAACTGACTTGTTGAAAAGGTGGAATCCGATGCCACGTTGAAAGTCAATGAGCTCTTCAGTAAGGCCATTCTACTGTCAATGTTTGTCAATGGAGATTGCATGGCTGTGGGCTCGATTTTATACACCCTGTCAGTATTTTTATTTGATTTATTTCACCACTTTATTTAACCAGGTAGGCCAGTTGAGAACAAGTTCTCATTTACAAATGCGACCTGGCCAAGATAAGGCAAAGCAGTGCAACAAAAACAACAACACAGAGTTACACATAAACAAATGGGTGGCTGAAATAGCCAAATCCACTAATTTGAAGGGGTCCACATACTTTTGTATACAGTATATAGTGTATCTCTACCCCCTCACTGCGCTATAGAGGTCACCTGTTTTCTTTCCAATACTGGGGGCTTGGGAGGTGGGATTTGGGGGGGCCTAATTGCACCCTTTTTGCTTAGGGTCTTCTTCAGGACCGGAGCTAGGGGCTTGGGTGCAGGTTGTAGCTGGGTTTTGGGTGCCTCTGCTGGTGCTAGAGGTGTTGGGACCCTGGGTTTGGAGTATGTAACGGCCACCTGCTCTTTACTCTGGATGGGCGGCATGTGTTGAAGGAAAGATTTCCTCGCTGTGAAAAGAGAAAAAGGAGAAAGGGGTGTTGAGGATACGTTTAGAATACGTCTTTTTGGGACTATAGATGTGTATTATTATATTACAGTATTTGGGGTATGTATTTACAGTGACTTTGGAAGTATTTAGACCCCTTGACATTTTGCACATTTTGTTATGTTACACCCTTATTATAAAATGGATTAAATAAAAACATTTCCTCATAAACCTACACACAATACCCCATAATAACAAAACAGGTTTGTAGACATTTTTGCAAATGTATTAAAAACAAAAAACTGAAATACCTTATTTGCATAAGTATTCAGACTCTTTATTATGAGACTCGAAATTGAGCTCAGGTGCATCCTGTTTCCATGAATCATTCTTGAGATTTTTGTTCAACTTGATTGGAGTCCACCTGTGGTAAATTCAATTGATTGGAAATCATTTGGAAAGGCACACACCTGTCTTTATAAGGTCTCACAGTTGTCAGTGCATGTCAGAGCAAAAACCAAGCCATGAGGTTGAAGGAATTGTCCGTAGAGCTCTGAGACAGGATTGTGTCGAGGCACAGATCTGGTGAAGGATACCGAAACATTTCTGAAGGTCCTCGAGAACACAGTGGCCTCCATCATTCTTAAATGGAAGTAGTTTGGAACCACCAAGACTCTTCTTAGAGCTGGCCGCTTGGCCAAACTGAGCCATCGGAGGAGAAGGGACTTGGTCAGGGAGGTGACCAAGAACCTGATGGTTGAAAACCTTCCAAAAGGACAACCATCTCTGCAGCACTCCACCAATCAGGGATTTATGGTAGAGTGGGCTGACAGAAGCCACTCCTCAGTAAAATGCAACACATGTTTTTGTTAACCTTTATTTTACTAGGCAAGTTAGTCAAGAACAAATTCTTATTTACAATGACGGCCTACCCCAGCCAACGCTGGGCCAATTGTGCACCGCCCTAACGGACTCCCAGTCACGGCCAGATGTGATGCAGGCTGGATTTGAACCAGGGACTGCAGTGACACCTCTTACACTGAGATGAAGTGCCTTAGACCGCTGTGCCACTCGGGAGCCCCTCCAGGCACATGACAACCTGCTGGCACCTAAAGGATTCTCAGACCATAAGAAACAAGATTCTCTGGAAACCAAGATTGAACTCTTTGGCCTGAATGCCAAGCGTTAAGTCTATAGGAAAGCTGGCACCATCCCTATGGTGAAGCATGGTGATGGCATCATGCTGTGGGGATGTTTTTCAGCGGCAGGACTGGGAGACTAGTCAGGATCGAGGCAAAGATGAACGGAGAAAAGTACAGAGAGATCCTTGATAAGAACCTGCTCCAGAGTGCTCAGGACCTCAGACTGGGGCGAAGGTTCACCTTCCAACAGGACAACGACTCTAAGCACACAGCCAAAAAACGCAGGATTGGCTTCGGGACAAGTCTCTCAATGTCCTTGAGTGGCCCAGCCAGAGTCCGGGCTTGAACCCGATCTAACATCTTTGGAGAGACCTGAAAATAGCTGTGCAGTAACTCTCCCCATCCAACAAACAGAGCTTGAGAGGATCTGCAGAGAATAATGGGATTAACTCCCCAAATACAGGTGTGCCAAGCTTGTAGTATCATACCCAACAAGACTTGAGGCTGTAATCGCTGCCAAAGGTGCTTCAACAAAGTACCGACTAAAGCATCTGAATACTTATGTAAATGTGATATTTCAGTTTTGTTTTTTTATACATTTGCAAAATGTCTAAAAACCTGTTTTTGCTTTGTCATTATGGGGTATTGTGTGTAGATTGATGACGAAAAAAAACAATTTAATCAATTTTATAATAGGACTGTAACCTAACAAAATGTGGAAAAGGTCAAGGGGTCTGATTACTTTTCAAAGGCACTGTATATCTACTTGAAACTAGAACTGTGGGTTGTGGTAGTGCAACAGTTTTGTATCAGGACAGTTTTGTCATTAGAAGACGTTGGTTATTTTAGCCACTGCTGCCGGGGATCGTGGCTTCCTTGTACTAAAGTGGGGCAGTGGTTTGTCACATGCTGGGTGGACTATGACGCAACATGAGTGCTCTGAGGGACTTTAGTATCGTCTAAGTAAGTATTGTCTTCACTACTGTCTAAGCATTAGATATCGTTAGCTAGCTAGCACGAGTTATGTGCTTTACATTTGAGTACTTTAGCAGATGCTCATATTCAGAGTGACTTACAGTGAGTGCATACAATTGAATACTTTTTCATACTAGTCCCCCGTGGGAATCGAAAACACAACTCCGTCGTGGACGGCCACCTACGTTTGTATGGTAAGGTGATCTTCAGTATAGCTCTGGGGGAGTCCGGTGGGGCCTCTAGGATGGGTTCTAGTGAGCCCGATTCAGGGCTCTGCTTCTGGGTCGGACTGCAGACAGACACTGGTGGTGGGGAGGGAACCGGGGTTGGGCCAGGTGCCAGTTTGGGGCTGGGTAGTGAGGATGGGTTTTGGACCAGTGTCGGGCTTGGGACAGGGGATGGGCTCTGGGTATGGACTGGGGTAGGGTTAAGTGAGGTTGAGCATGGTGGGTCTGAGGCAGGGTTCCCCCAGGTGGTGGTTCTACGACCAATGGAGCCTGACTTAATGATGAAAAAACCTCCACTGTCCTGAGATGTTGAGCTGTGGAGGAGACGGTCGGTGTTAGATAACACTCTGTTATAATAGAAAGTGAACATACATCCTGTTCAGTCTGTGCCTGTAGTACCTGATTGTTTTACAGAGAGAAGAATGAGAAGAGGAAGAGGACACGCATGATGAAGAGGAGGAGGTAATTCTGGCAAGGTTCTCTTTCCCAGACTCTGAAGTTTGAGGTTCTAACATTTTCAAATCTGGGACCCCAGGAAGCTCAGGAATCTCAAAGTCCACCTCTGGAAAGGAACACAACACAGGCCTACTTTGAGAAACCGTGTTCCATAAAAAATACATAGACCTACCTAACATAGTGAGACAAAAATAAGTGAATTAATACAAATACTATCCAAAGATCTAAAGGGGTTCAAGCAGCCCTCTCAGTTATCTAGTAGCTAACTTACACACATTTCATGCAAATCAACTCATCACTAAAAAGACTCCCACTGCTCCTCACTCGAACACACAAACATCACATTGAATGTGGTACTGTACCTTCTGGAAACAGGCTGCTGGAGTGTTGTATGAGAGGCTCAACCACCGCCACCACCTGGACGGAGGAGGCAGATGCCATGTCCAACAGCGCTGCCTCCCTGAAAAAGAGGGAGAGAGGTTGATGGAGAGATGTGAAGAGAAAAATGTATGATGGTACAGAATTGGACGGGGGAGAGGGAGATTGAAAGGAAGAAAGAGAAGCGGGGTGAGAGATGAGAAAGTGAGACAGAAAGAGAGGGAGAGAGAGAAAGAAAGACACATAGGTTAAAGTCAAGTACTAAAAAACACAGAGACATAGCTAAACAGACATAATCAGATTAATAACAATCATGTAACAATAGAAAGTGACACCAGGAACAACATTGAGACATAGGGCTATTATGACAGACTAATAGAGTGGTTCAGTTTCCTCTCTCTGTCAGTACGTCAGTAGTACCCACCCCTCCATGCGAGGCCACAGCAGGTTGGGACCCAGTACTATGGCAATGTTACTGGGACTCATCCTGTTGACCGCCTGCTGCTCTGACAGACACGACAGGAACTGTACCAGGTACCTAATAGGGGGGGGGGGGGGGAGAAAGAGAGAGCAAGAGAGAGCGAGAGGGGAGGGAGGGAAGGAGAAGCACATACAGTGGCGTGTATTCATCAAATCAAATCAAAGTTTATTTGTCACATGCGCCGAATACAACAGGTGTAGACTGTGAAATGCTTACTTACAATCCCTTAACCAACAATGCAGTTCAAGAAATAGAGTTAAGAAAATACTTACTAAATAAACTAAAGTAAAAACATTTTATCAAAATGAAAAAGTAACACAAGAAAATTACATAACAATAATGTGGTTATATACAGGGGGTACCGGTACCGAGTCAGTGTGTGGAGGTACAGGTAAATCGAGGTAATTTGTAAAGTGACTATGCATAGATAATAAACAGTGAGTAGAAGCAGTGTAAAAACAGAGAGGGGGGGGGGGGGGGGGGGTCCATTTGATTAATTGTTCAGCAGTGTTATGGCTTGGGGGTAGAAGCTGTTAAGGAGCCTTTAGGTCCTAGACTTGGCGCTCCAGTTCCACATGCCACGCGGTAGCAGAGAGAACAGTCTATGACTTGGGTGACTGGAGTCTTTGACCATTTTTGGGGCCTTCCTCTGACACTGCATAGTATATAGGTCCTGGATGTCAGGAAGCTTGGCCCCATTGATGTACTGGGCCGTATGCACTACCCTCTATAGCGCCTTACGGTCAGATGCCGAGCAGTTGCCATACCAGGTGGTGATGCAACCGGTCAGGATGCTCTCGATGGTGCAGCTGTATAACTTTTTGAGGCTCTGGGGACCCATGCCAAGTCTTTTCAGTCTCCTGAGGGGGAAAATGTGTTGTCGTGCCCTCTTCACAAATGTCTTGGCGTGTTTGGACAATGATAGTTCGTTGGTGTTATGGACACCAAGGAACTTGAAACTCTCGACCCGCTCCACTTCTGGCATGAGGGTGTTGATTTGAGCCATGACCAGCCTTTCAAAATCTTTCAAAGCACTTTATGGCTACTGACGTGAATGCTACGGAGCGGTAATCATGTAAACAGGTTACCTTCGCTTCCTTGGGCACAGGGACTATGGTGGTATGTTTGAAACATGTAAGTATTACTGACTCGGTCAGAGAGAGGTTGAAAATGTCAGTGAAGACACTTGCCAATTGGTTAGCGCATGCTATGAGTACACGTCCTGGTAATCCGTCTGACCCTGCGGCTTTGTGAATCTTGACCTGTCGAAGTAATCGTTGTCTCTAATTGGGGATCATATTTAAGTAGTGTTTGTTCCCACCTGTGTTTGTGGGATATTGAATTTTGTGTTTTGAGTTTGTGCACGTAGCATCTCGTTAGTCACGGTTCGTATTTTATTGTTCATTGTTTTGTTTGCTAAGTTTCACTTTATAATAAATATGTGGAACTCTACATCCGCTGCGCCTTGGTCCGTCTCTACACACGACCGTGACAGGTTTACCTACTCGTCAGCGAATTCTTACAAAGCACCCCACCCTCCTCCCCGTTTTTCTCTCTTTTCTTCACGCTGATGACAGGGATATATTTCGAGTCGGACTCATTACAGAAAGAAATCGCTGTTCTGATGTCCAGAAGCTCTTTTCAGTCATAAGAGACGGTAATAGCAACATTATGTAGAAAATTTGCTATAAACAATATGAAAAAACAAACAAAATAGCACAGTTGGTTAGCAGCCCGTAAAACGGCAGCCATCCCTTCCGGCGCCATTATTATCATGGATGCCAAGGGAAGCCAGGCTTCCCAAAAAGATGTACTAAGAAAAAAATAATTTATCTTTCGTCTCTCTGTGTTACATACATTTCCTTCAATTCTGATTCTGTCTGGTCAAAAAGAGTATGACATTGTTGCTGCCCAGAGCATTGAATGCAAGGGAAGCCAGCGAGCATTTGGCCTTCCTTGATAAAAAAATATAAAATAATGGCCAACCAGCGTTGAGCTAAACTGAGTGAACTCAGTTGTGAATGGTCCTGGCACACCAAAAAAAGTGTCAAGGGAAGCCAGTTTGGATTTGGCTTCAGACCAACCACATTGCATCAGAAGGCAAACGTCATTGACAAAAAAAAAACGTTAATTGTTGCATCTCGCTGTGTCATTATCCTCTGGTGGCTAGCAAGCTAAAATTGTCCCTTGCCTAAATTAGCCATGGATGGAGATAGGGATTTGGACTTGTGGTTTTACTTAATTCTCCGTACTGGCCAATGATTATAACGGCAATTCGGATCCAACCATACATTCATGCATTGTGCCCCTGGCCTGAGAGGATGGAAGTTCAACATGTAGCTAGATGTAGTAGGCTAATGTTAACTAGCTTGCCTAGCGCAGCATTGCCCATTAAAGGAAGTTAGGCTAGCGGGCCAAATTTTTTGCCAGGTAGCCTAGGACAACAAAACTAAAAACGTGTACTAACTAAAAGTAAGGAACTTGTATGTCGGCCTTATATTAAAGAACATAAATGGTTAAAGAAAAGTGTAATAAATAAAAACATATACCAATTTCATTTAAGGACCAAAAAACTTACAGCTGTGCCATATAAATTGCAAAATAGTTGGGAAGAGATTTTCGATGTACCCATTCCATGGCACATGGTTTATGAATTGATACGCAAAACAACGCCGGATTCAAAACTTCGAATTTTTCAATTTCAATTATTGTACAAAATTCTTGCAACTAATAGAATGTTATATATATGGGGGATACAATCTTCCCAGCTCTGTAGATTCTGCTGTGAGGAGGCAAAGTCATTAGACCATTTATTTTGGTATTGTCCGCATGTAGCTCGTTTTTGGTCACAGGTCCAGGAATGGTTGAAGAATTGCAACATTTGCGTAGAACTAACGCTACAGATAGCAATACTGGGGGATTTGAAAAGTCATAGTCAATCAATCAATAATATAATAATTATTTTAGCAAAAATGTTTATTTTTAATTTACAATCCGTGGAAGCTATGAGAATAGGAAGATTCAAATCTTTTGTGAAGCATCACAGCACAGTTGAAAAATATATGGCAAATAAAAATCCGAAATGGATGATGTTGGAAGATAGATGGGAAAGGTTGAGTGGAGCTGAAGGGTGGGACTAATAACAAGATAAACAATGTAGGGCATACGGGATCTGTGAAATGTGTATAGGTGCGGAGCTATTGTGAAATAGCACAGTTACAAGTGGAAATCAAACTGGATGGACAACAGAAATAGAGGAAGGACTAAGAACAAACAAGAGAGAACTATTATAAAGTAGACTGTGTCTGTAAAATGTGTATAAGATGTATAAATTGAAGGTAAAAACAGAAATGTTTATCAGTTTACTCCAATTGGGGGATCGGTGGTAGGGTTTGCGGGGAATAATAATAAAGGTATACTCTTTAAAAAAGTATGTATGTCTATGTAGGTATGTGTATGTATATATGTGTATATGTATGCATACGTGAATGGATATATATATTTACCCAAAAAATATGGGGGATTGGAAATGATGCAGACAATTACATTGGAAGCAACATTCTTTCCGCAATATTAAGCTGATCCACCCCCCCCCCCAAAAAAAAAAAAAAAAAAAAAGCGTGTAGTAATTGACAGTCATAGACCGTTTAGAAAACATGAGGACTGCATTGGCGTTTCTCTACAAGTAGGGTGAGTCAACATATTTTCTACTTGCGCACACACACACACACACACACACACACACACACACACACACACACACACACACACACACACACACACACACACACACACACACACACACACACACACACACACACACACACACAGAGAGAGAGAGAGAGAGAGAGAAATCAGTACCATGGACAGCCACATCATATTTAGCTTACATTGGTTGGACTAAATAATTTGGGGCATTTTTGGCTTAGGTTATTAGATGATGCTGAAATGTTGAAGTTGAAATTGTGCTGGAATAGTGAAGGCAGCTCCTGTTTTCTTTTCGACAACTCTCCGTGGTTCTAAATTAAAAGTTGTTTAGTAGTCCGAAAATGTCAGAAACATTACCTTGCTTGACCATGCTGTAGGTCATGTAACTGTTTGTTACATGCAATATGTTTTGTGGACTTCACCGGACAGATGTTGCTCTCCGGGTTTTGTAATGAAACAAATGTGTGGTTGAATTAGTTCTGCCACTGTGTCTTCTTATTGTCTCGACCTTAGGCCTATATATCACAGTGCCAAGGCATATGAACTAGCAGGTCATAGAGCAAGCAACGCAATTATCACAACACACAGTTGTAATATGGCTAGGGAGATATTCACAATCATACACCCTGCATCATTCTTGAGTTTTTACAACTTCACACAGGAATCGGTCAAGATCCGAGAGAGCTATGGGTTACAGAGATATGGACATACCGGAGGTTGTTGTAGTTTTCTGATGGTAACTTCTTCAGCACAATTTTAAACTGCTCAAGTTTGTCTGTCAATTCTTTCTCCCTAAATAAAGAGGGGAACAGAGAGACATTTGTAGAGCAGAAATTAGAGGGGAGCGAAATCATGTAAAGACACTATGTATTGTATGCTTTTAAGATGTAGACCTTACCCTGCTGCTTGAAACCAATCATTGTAGAGTTCAAAGGTCATGAGTGGTTCAGGCAGCTCTCTCAGGTAGCTTTTCAAAGCCCCTACATGGATAAAAGAGAAAATGCTGCTTAGTGCCTATGTGTTGCTTAACTGTCAAGTAAAGACATTTAAAACTTGAAAACCTTGAATAAGGGGTACTGTCAACAGGGACGGTCTCTCTGACCTGCGACTGCATGAGGGTCAGTGAATTCACTGTGGTTCACGACCCCTCCATCCAAACTGCTCTTCAGTCTCTTCACTACCGAGGCTGCTGCTGCCAGACGAAACAAACCCTGGGAGAGAGATGAAGGGAGAGAGAGATAGACAGATTTTATCCAAGAGGGCAAACATTATCGTAGACTGGGTACAGAGTCCTTTCACCTGCTCAGTTAATTCATAATATCCCCTTCACATGTATACCATGTAGTAGATTAATAATCCCAGTCCTCACCTCCTCTCTCATGCCGGTGTGCAGCAGCATGTGAACACACTCCTGGATGGGAACAGCGATCTCCCTGCCGCTGTTGTACAGATGAGTCAGCAGGGGCTCCCCGTATACCTTCCCCTTATAGTTATTTTCCTGGGAGTCTGTGTTAACACATACTGGTGACACACTGGACAAATCCTATGCAAGTGGGTGCTACACATTGGATAGGGGGTTTACCCATGTACACTAAGTATGGCCTGGGTATTGTAATTGCAAATACACATACATACATACACCCTATTCACCTGTTTGACTGTGGTTGTTTTTCAGCTCACTGATGTTTCGTTCGAGGAAATCATGGGAATTCTTATGATGTTCTGCTTGTAGTTCCAGCAGCTAAGGAGAGAGCACAACCCAGACACTTATCAATTATAATTCCTAATAGCTAATAGCACATGATAGTTAACGGAAGTACAGCTTGAAAGAGAGGACCATTAGTAGGCCACACTCACACGAATGAAGTAGTTGGCATAGGCCTCTTCTTTAGTGGCAAAGTGATACAGATCTGCAGAGTATTGGTCCTGCAGAGAAAATACAGCCACACAAAAAGTTAATACTGGATGTTAGAGGCTGAAACTACTGCATAAAACAACGTTTCTGAAACAGTAACATCCAACACCTTGATGCTCTCCAGTTTCCTCCAGGCCTCCTCCACCTCCTCTTTCAGCCCATCCTGTTTTGCCTGAGGTCCTGTACTAGCCTGGGACCTGAAGGGCCAAAGTCATTCATGATCAGAAGCCATAAAAAGTAAAAGGAAGGACACAATGGAGATACTGACTAAAGGTAGTTATTATATATGTATAAAGGAACTGTGTACTGTTTGGAGCATATAGGGTCTGTCAAATACAAACACAGAGAATGTGTGACCCACTTGTTGCGTGCATTGTGCCAGTCCATTGTGAGTTTGGCAAACTGCTTCTTGTTTTTGAGAATCTCTGGAAGGTCTTCCTACAGATAGTATTTATATGTCATTAAATCTCTCACTACAAGCTTCACTAAAGCTCCAGTAGATTACTAAGAAAGGCTCATCCTTTGTTTAAAAATGGCCTTTTGGCCTTTATACAGATTACAACTTCTCATTTTTGGTTAATTGAAAATGAAACCTTGGTCAAAGTATCACTCCTGCAAAGCTGGTTACAATTCCAATATTACCTACCAGAAAATACAGAACAAACATTACAACCAATATTATGGTTCAACTTCAATATACTGATTGATAAAAAAAACATTATGGATTTTTAAAAATGGTATTATATTTATTAAAGATATTATGAATAGGAACGGTGTAGTTATGTCACATATGCAGCTATCGAAAATATATGGAAATGTTTTCTCAATCCGAGTTATACTGATTGTAGCATTACCTCAAAAATGTATGAGTCAAGTGGAAGGGGGAGAAGGTAGGGAATTGTCTGTCTGACATACTGTATATTAAAGACCAACATTGGCTGAAAAAGGTGGGCATAAATAGAAAAATATACCCGTTTCATTTGAGGACAAAAATATTGACAGCTGCGCCATACATGTTGCAAAAATATCTGGGAAGAGATTTTTGATGTACCGATTCCATGCACATGGTGTATAAATTGATATACAAAACAACGCTTCATTCAACATTGAGTTTTTCAATTGAAATGATTATACAAAATTCTTGCCACCAAAAGAATGTTATATATATGGGATATACAACAATCTCAGCTCTGCAGATTTTGCTGTGAAAAAACAGAACCCTTAGATCATTCATTCTGTTATTGTCCCCATCTAGCTTGTTTCTGGTATTGTCCCCATCTAGCTTGTTTCTGGTATTGTCCCCATCTAGCTTGTTTCTGGTATTGTCCCCATCTAGCTTGTTTCTGGTATTGTCCCCATCTAGCGTGTTTCTGGTATTGTCCCCATCTAGCTTGTTTCTGGTATTGTCCCCATCTAGCTTGTTTCTGCTATTGTCTCCATCTAGCTTGTTTCTGGTATTGTCCCCATCTAGCTTGTTTCTGGTATTGTCCCCATCTAGCTTGTTTCTGGTATTGTCCCCATCTAGCTTGTTTCTGGTATTGTCTCCATCTAGCTTGTTTCTGGTATTGCCCCCATCTAGCTTGTTTCTGGTATTGTCCCCATCTAGCTTGTTTCTGGTATTGTCCCCATCTAGCTTGTTTCTGGTATTGTCCCCATCTAGCTTGTTTCTGGTATTGTCCCCATCTAGCTTGTTTCTGGTATTGTCCCCATCTAGCTTGTTTCTGGTATTGTCTCCATCTAGCTTGTTTCTGGTATTGTCCCCATCTAGCTTGTTTCTGGTATTGTCCCCATCTAGCTTGTTTCTGGTATTGTCCCCATCTAGCTTGTTTCTGGTATTGTCCCCATCTAGCTTGTTTCTGGTATTGTCCCCATCTAGCTTGTTTCTGGTATTGTCCCCATCTAGCTTGTTTCTGGTATTGTCCCCATCTAGCTTGTTTCTGGTATTGTCCCCATCTAGCTTGTTTCTGGTATTGTCCCCATCTAGCTTGTTTCTGGTATTGTCCCCATCTAGCTTGTTTCTGGTATTGTCCCCATCTAGCTTGTTTCTGGTATTGTCCCCATCTAGCGTGTTTCTGGTATTGTCCCCATCTAGCTTGTTTCTGGTATTGACCCATCTAGCTTGTTTCTGGCATTGTCTCCATCTAGCTTGTTTCTGGTATTGTCCCCATCTAGCTTGTTTCTGGTATTGTCTCCATATAGCTTGTTTCTGGTATTGTCCCCATCTAGCTTGTTTCTGGTATTGTCCCCATCTAGCTTGTTTCTGGTATTGTCCCCATCTAGCTTGTTTCTGGTATTGTCTCCATCTAGCTTGTTTCTGGTATTGTCTCCATCTAGCTTGTTTCTGGTATTGTCTCCATCTAGCTTGTTTCTGGTATTGTCCCCATCTAGCTTGTTTCTGGTATTGTCTCCATATAGCTTGTTTCTGGTATTGTCCCCATCTAGCTTGTTTCTGGTATTGTCCCCATCTAGCTTGTTTCTGGTATTGTCCCCATCTAGCTTGTTTCTGGTATTGTCCCCATCTAGCTTGTTTCTGCTATTGTCTCCATCTAGCTTGTTTCTGGTATTGTCCCCATCTAGCTTGTTTCTGGTATTGTCCCCATCTAGCTTGTTTCTGGTATTGTCCCCATCTAGCTTGTTTCTGGTATTGTCTCCATCTAGCTTGTTTCTGGTATTGCCCCCATCTAGCTTGTTTCTGGTATTGTCCCCATCTAGCTTGTTTCTGGTATTGTCCCCATCTAGCTTGTTTCTGGTATTGTCCCCATCTAGCTTGTTTCTGGTATTGTCCCCATCTAGCTTGTTTCTGGTATTGTCCCCATCTAGCTTGTTTCTGGTATTGTCTCCATCTAGCTTGTTTCTGGTATTGTCCCCATCTAGCTTGTTTCTGGTATTGTCCCCATCTAGCCTGTTTCTGGTATTGTCCCCATCTAGCTTGTTTCTGGTATTGTCCCCATCTAGCTTGTTTCTGGTATTGTCCCCATCTAGCTTGTTTCTGGTATTGTCCCCATCTAGCTTGTTTCTGGTATTGTCCCCATCTAGCTTGTTTCTGGTATTGTCCCCATCTAGCTTGTTTCTGGTATTGTCCCCATCTAGCTTGTTTCTGGTATTGTCCCCATCTAGCTTGTTTCTGGTATTGTCCCCATCTAGCTTGTTTCTGGTATTGTCCCCATCTAGCTTGTTTCTGGTATTGTCCCCATCTAGCTTGTTTCTGGTATTGTCCCCATCTAGCTTGTTTCTGGTATTGTCCCCATCTAGCTTGTTTCTGGTATTGTCCCCATCTAGCTTGTTTATGGTATTGTCTCCATCTAGCTTGTTTCTGGTATTGTCTCCATCTAGCTTGTTTCTGGTATTGTCCCCATCTAGCTTGTTTCTGGTTTTGTCTCCATCTAGCTTGTTTCTGGTATTGTCTCCATCTAGCTTGTTTCTGGTATTGTCTCCATCTAGCTTGTTTCTGGTTTAGTCGCCATCTAGCTTGTTTCTGGTATTGTCTCCATCTAGCTTGTTTCTGGTATTGTCCCCATCTAGCTTGTTTCTGGTATTGTCTCCATCTAGCTTGTTTCTGGTATTGTCTCCATCTAGCTTGTTTCTGGTATTGTCCCCATCTAGCTTGTTTCTGGTATTGTCCCCATCTAGCCTGTTTCTGGTATTGTCACCATCTAGCTTGTTTCTGGTATTGTCCCCATCTAGCTTGTTTCTGGTATTGTCCCCATCTAGCTTGTTTCTGGTATTGTCCCCATCTAGCTTGTTTCTGGTATTGTCTCCATCTAGCTTGTTTCTGGTATTGTCCCCATCTAGCTTGTTTCTGGTATTGTCTCCATCTAGCTTGTTTCTGGTATTGTCCCCATCTAGCTTGTTTCTGGTATTGTCTCCATCTAGCTTGTTTCTGGTATTGTCCCCATCTAGCTTGTTTCTGGTATTGTCCCCATCTAGCTTGTTTCTGGTATTGTCCCCATCTAGCTTGTTTCTGGTATTGTCCCCATCTAGCTTGTTTCTGGTATTGTCCCCATCTAGCTTGTTTCTGGTATTGTCCCCATCTAGCTTGTTTCTGGTATTGTCCCCATCTAGCTTGTTTCTGGTATTGTCCCCATCTAGCTTGTTTCTGGTATTGTCCCCATCTAGCTTGTTTCTGGTATTGTCCCCATCTAGCTTGTTTCTGGTATTGTCCCCATCTTGCTTGTTTCTGGTATTGTCCCCATCTAGCTTGTTTCTGGTATTGTCCCCATCTAGCTTGTTTCTGGTATTGTCCCCATCTAGCTTGTTTCTGGTATTGTCCCCATCTAGCTTGTTTCTGGCTGAAAAATCACAACATTCTTTTAAAATGATCCCCACAAATAGCAGTGTTGGGCAATTTGGAAAGCCATAGTCAATCAATCAACAATATAATAATACTCTTAGGAAAAATGTTCCTCTTTACCTCACAATCTGTGGATACTATGCGATTAGAAAGGTTCAAAATGAATGTAAAATCACCGCACAGTTGAAAAATACATGGCACGTGGATATCAAAAGAGGATGTCTATAGAGATAGGTGGGACGGGCTGGGAGAACCCCAAAATGTAATGTGTATCATCAAAAAACAATATCTTTGTTGTGTAATTACTGTGTGTAAAATGTATATGTAACAAAAAAAGTGTAAAACACTAAAATATAAAACAAAGTTGCTGTTGTCCTCCGAAGAGGGGGGTGGGGGGGGGCAATAAACTTTTAAAAATAATATTGTATATTTTTTAAAGTATTCATATGTAATACTACATAATCACAAACTTCAATTGTTACCTCGCTGAGTTTATTGAGAGGTTCCAAAACCTCCTTCTCCAGCTTCAGCTCAAAGTCAGACAGTGTTGCGGCCAGATGACTCTCCATGAAGCAACACATCTCCAATACTTTCCTATCAAAGAGGAAATAGACTAATTGATTAATTGATGAATGTTCAACTGATCATTTGGATGATTGAATACATGGTTTGGCTACTTAAAGTACCTGATAGAAGAGTCTGGATCAAAGTCTTTAAAGCTCTCAGCCATGCTAACAGAGAGCAGCATGAGAGGCAGTTTTTTCTGGAGAGAGAGCGAGAGAATTTTATACTGATAATCATAATAGAGTGATTTCAAGTCAAGGGTCAGGGATGAAAGGGGAAAGAGTAGACTTTACCATTCTTCTCTCTGTGTCCAGCCCGAGTTGACTCTGCAGACAGCCCAGCAGCTTCTTGTGAATAACCTGCGCTGCCTTCCTGGCTGGCTCCACCCGCTGCTCCACCTTAGACCAATGAAAATGACAGATATTGAGCGTATCTTATGTTCACACTGAGCTAGGTACAAATGTATTCACTGAGAAATCTTTTCACGTAGTGAAATGAGCCACCACTGTCCCCCTTTATCATCAGCCTTGACTCACCATAACCAGATCTTCTGTGAGAAGATCTGTGGCATCCTGTGACCTATTAATAAGAATAAAAAAGGCTTTCAGGCAATATATACGTTACAGTGTGTTGCAGTCTTATTTGGCAATGTTCTTGTTAAGTGGAGTGTGCCAATACAGTATATTTTGCATTATGCTTCTTTGACTAGAATACTGACATTACACAAAAATAAAAAAAGACAGTAAGGCACATTTCCGCATATGACCAAATGCAACATCTTTGCTTAACATTTCATACATAGATCTTTGTGCTTTTACGAAGAAAGAAAACATTTAGGCTATGAGGACATTTATATTCATAGCCTATGAGGACATTTATATTCATAGCCACATCCGTCGTAAAAATAAATTGATGACAATAGTGGTCATGTCGACTCTGTGTATTTTCCCCCAACTCCTATGACTGATTGGTGGTGCAGTCTGCTAAGGTTGTGAGTTCTAATCCCACACGGGGCAGATATTTTTTGTTTTCAAATCCTTTATTTACAATATTCATCCCTTGCCCACATACTTCTAATTCTGATAAGTGAAAGCATACCTGTGAGAGAGGTTGCCCTGGTAGTAGTTGTATGTTTTTATACAATATCCAAGAGCAATCTGTGAGTTAATTTGACCATTGGAAAAAGAGCTACTGCGTAAATACTGCAACGCGGGTTGGATTCATTTTCAAGGTGATGATTACACTGTTCCTACCAACACAATACTACATTAGAAAGATTATATTTTCTGTCCAGAGCTGTATTTGCTCACAATGCACATCATTTTATGATAAAAGCGTGCCAGTGGACTGGTAAGTATGCTTTCGTGAGAAAAAGTTGGGATCAAGTGCAGCTATGTTTACTCATCCCCCAAATCAATATTTATGAGAAATTCCCTCCAACCCACAACTTCTCACTTGAATGCGTTTTATAAAAATTGGATAGCGGTTGGGCAAATGTTGAAATTAGGGTTGAGAGTTATCCTTTAAAGTTAGAGAGTGGAGGCTACTGCTGTGGGCTGAAGCCAGGCCAGAGAAGGGGGGGGGGGGCTGTTACAGGGGACTTACAGGTGGGAATGAGAGAGAGAGAGTGAGTGACAGGCAGAGAGAGAGAGATAAAGAGTGAGAGAAACAGAGAGGGAGAGAGAGAGAAAGAGACAGCGAGAAAGAGAGAGAGAGAGAGAGAGAGAGAGAGAGAGAGAGAGAGAGAGAGAGAGAGAGAGAGAATGAAAGAATGGCAATGAAGTTTCAGCAGCATCTGATAGAGAGCAGTGTTACAGCAGTGAAACAGCTGCAGTGTAGCCATGAAGCCCAAGCATTTTCTAACAGTTTTTTTCTTCTTCAACTAAACAAAAGCCCATAGGTGTCTTTCTATCTGTGTGTGATTTTTTTATAGTTAAGGTTACATTCAGTTATTCTGAACAAAGTGAGAATAGTGTAGGTAGGGGCTCCTTTACTGTGGTTAGAGCTCTGTTCTGGTGCAGCCGCCCTGTTAGTTACCAGGGATTATTAATAGCCTGAAACACGTCAGTGGCATGGAGGCCTGCAAACACACAACTTCCATGGTCTGTTGCAACCTGCTGCAGACACGCTCAGCTATCAGCCAGGGTAGCGTGGGTATCAACAACCCGACGTGGGTGTCCAATTACACATTTTTGCTGATCTGAAGCATAATTCACGTACATACACATGTACAGATCGGCTTTTGTACATGGGACATTACTGGATCAAATGACATTCAGGGGCACAGTTAACGCTTTAAGGTATAGGGGAATCTCAAATAAAATTGTATTTGTCACAAGTTTCATAAACAACAGGTGTAGACTAACAGTGAAATGCTTACTTACAGGCCCCTCCCAACAAGAGAGAAAACTAATAACATGAGGAATAAATACACAATGATTAACGATAACTTGGCTATATACACCGGGTACCAGTACCGAGTCGACGTGCAGGGGTACGATGTAATTGAGGTAGATTTGAATTTTGTGGGCTGGGATGTGCCCTCAAGTTAACAATTTAACCCCCCAGAGTCATGTATTTAGAGAGTTGGGCCAATGTAGTTACTGCATTTTCAATCAAATGTATTTATAGAGCCCTTTTTACAACAGCAGTTGTCACAAAGTGCATATACAGAAACCAAGCCTAAAACTCCAGAGAGCAAGCAATGCAGATGTAGAGGCACGTTGGCTAGGAAAAACTCCCTAGAAAGGCAGGAACCTAGGAAGAAACCTAGAGGACCAGGCTCTGAGGTGTGGCCTGTCGTTTTCTGGCTAATGTATTTATTGTACATGACAATTCAACATTCTATGGCAGCCATGTTAGCTCCCCATTAACATGACATGGCAAATATTTAAACAATGCTATGTAACTGAATGTCTAGAATTAGAAAAATATTCTAAATTCGAAAAGTTGGCCGAACTCTCTTAAATATATGGCTCTGCTGTGTCATTGTGTCACAGGCCACACACAAAGTAAGACATGATGCACGTAATCTCGCCGTGACACCATTCAAAATAATTATTCATTGTTATGACTGTTCTCTCACTCATTATGATGAAACATTACAGTCATCCACTATTTGCACTACATCATGCAACCCTGTCTGCTTCACTCTTCCTCCTACATTCATACCAACAGTGGCATGATGATCATGAACTCTGTGGTTGTCCTCAGACACCAAAGATACTCTGTCCTTTGCAGAAGTCAGATGACTCTACCACAGGAAGCTGCTGAGGAGAGGACAGCTCATAATAATGGCCGGAACGGAGCAAATGGAATGGCATCCATGTGTTTGATGTATTTGACACCATTCCCCTGATTCTGCTCCAGCCATTACCAGGAGCTCATCCTCCCCAATTAAGGTGCCACCAACCTCCTGTGGACTATACCAAACAGGCTCCCCACTCACCAAAAGCTTGTCTAAAGGTTCTCCTTTCACCCACAGATGCTCATGATGAAAATAACTAAGATTAGAACGTAGAATCAGACTTTAGAGTTTAGATTGTCACAAAACTTGATAGCATTGGTTAGAAGTACAGTATCTCACCATTTATTCTCCATTCTATGCAGTTAGTTCCGAGTTCTTTGAAAATAACTATTGTATTAGAACTGAAAAGAAATAGGCTATTGTATTTTCACAAATGTATACCCCCCAACAAAACAAAAAGTCCAAAATGGCACATGAAAGTACTTACTTCCCCACAGAGCCAAGCTGCTTCAAGAGGTTGAAAGATTTCAGCATGGTTGCATAGGAGTCAGCCCGCCTCTTACAAATTATCCCTCTGTCTTGACTCCAGCCAGGTCCTCAGTCATGTGTCGCCAAGTCAGTGTCTGTATTATTTTGTTGAGCAGACACCACTGCAAGTGGTTTTCTTCAGTGTGTGTTGTTAGTGTGATGTTCTGGCATCCAGCAGTATTCGTTCTTGTTTTGAAAATGTGCTCTGTGACTGTGTTCAACCGCCACTCAGTCACACAGAGCTCTAAGAGAAGAGGAAGTTGCCTCAACTGAAGCAGCAGCAGGGGAAGAGGGGTTTTTCAATATCAATGTGAAATAATATATACAGTGTATTCGGAAAGCATTCAGACCCTTGACTTTTTCCACATTTTGTTATGTTACAGCCTTATTCTAAAATGGATTAAATAAAAACATTTCCTCATAAATCTACACACAATACTCATAATAACAAAGCGAAAGCAGGTTTGTAGACATTTTTGTGAATGTTTTCTTTATTTTTACTATTTCCTACATTGTAGAATAATAGTGAAGACATCAAAACTATGAAATAACACTTATGGAATCATGTAGTAACCAAAAAAGTGTTTAACAAATCAAATTATATTTTATAATTGAGGTTCTTCAAAGTAGCCACGCTTTGCCTTGATGACAGCTTTGCCCACTCTTTGGCATTCTCTCAACCAGCTTCATGAGGTAGTCACCTGGAATGCATTTCAATTAACGGGTGTGCCTTCCTAAAAGTTAATTTGTTGAATTCCTTTCCTTCTTAATGTCTTTGAGCCAATCAGTTCTGTTGTGACAAGGTCAGGGCGGTATACAGAAGACAGCCTATTTGGTAAAAAGACCAAGGGAATATTATGGCAAGGACAGCATAAATGAGCAAAGAGAAATGACAGTCTGTCATTACTTTAAGACATGAAGGTCAGTCAATACTGAAAATTTCAAGAACTTTGAAAGTATCTTCAAGTGCAGTCGCAAAAATCATCAAGTGCTATGATGAAACTGGCTCTCATGAGGACCGCCACAGGAAAGGAAAAACCAGAGATACCTCTGCTGCAGAGGATAAGTTCATTAGAGTTACCAGCCTCAGAAATTGCAGCCCAAATAAACGCTTCACAGAGTTCAAGTAACAGACACATCTCAACATCAACTGTTCAGAGGAGACTGTGTGAATCAGGCCTTCATGGTCAAATTGCTGCAAAGAAACCACTACTAAAGGACACCAATAATAAGAAGAGACTTACTTGGGCCATAAAACACAAGCAATAGACATTAGACCGGTGGAAATTTGTCCTTTGGTTTGGAGTCCAAATTTGAGATTTTTTGTTCCAACCGTGTCTTTGTGAGATGCAGAGTGGGTGAACGGAGGATCTTTGCATGTGTGGTTCCCACTGTGAAGTACGGAGGAGGAGGTGGGATGGTGCTTTGCTGGTGACACAGTCAGTGATTTATTTAGAATTCAAGGCACACTTAACCAGCATGGCTACCACAGCATTCTGCGGTGATACGCCATCCCATCTGGTTTGTGCTTTTTTTTTTAAAGAGGGCATATCAAACCAAATTAAAGTTGATTTGTCTCTTGTGCCGAATACAACAAGTGTAGACCTTACAGTAAAATGCTTACTTACAAGCCCTAACCAACAGTGCACTTTTTAAGTAAAAAAATAGGTATTAGGTAAACAATAGATATGTAAAGAAATTTTTCAAAAACTGTAAAATGACAGTGAAAATAACAGTAGCGAGGCTATATACAGGTGGTACCGGTACAGAATCAATGGGGCACCGCTTAGTTGGGCTAATTGAGGTAATATGTACATGTAGGTATAGTTAAAGTGACTTAGCATAGAGGATAAACAGAGAGTAGCAGCAGCGTAAAAGAGAAGTCTTATGGCTTGGGGGTAAAAGCTGTTGAGAAGCCTTTTGGTCCTAGACTTGGCGCTCTGGTACTGCTTGCCATGCGGTAGCAGAGAGAACAGTCTATGACTGGGGTGACTGGGGTCTTTGACAATTTGTAGGGCCTTTCTCTGACACCGCCTGATGTAGAGGTCCTGGATGGCAGGCAGCTTAGCCACAGTGATGTACTGGGCCGTACACACTACACTCTGCAGTTCCTTGCGGTCGGAGGCCGAGCAGTTGCCGCACCAGGCAGTGATGTAACCAGTCAGGATGCTCTCGATTTTGCAGCTGTAGAACCTTTTGAGGATCTGAGGACCCATGCCAAATCTTTTCAGTCTCCTGAGGGGTAATAGGTTTTGTCGTTCCCTCTTCACGACTGTCTTGGTGTGTTTGGACCATTCTAGTTTGTTGGTGATGTGGACACCAAGGAACTTGAAGCTCTCAACCTGCTCGACTACAGCCCCGTCGATGAGAATGGGGACGTGCTCGGTCCTCCTTTTCCTGTAGTCCACAATCCTATCCTTTGTGTTGATTACGTTGAGGGATAGGTTGTTATTCTGGCACCACCCGGCAAGGTCTCTGACCTCCTCCCTATAGTCTGTCTCGTTGTTGTCGGTGATCAGGCCTACCACTGTTGTGTCATCAGCAAACTTATGGATGGTGTTGGAGTCGTGCCTGGCCATGCAGTCGTGGGTGAACAGGAAGGGCCGGAGGGGACTGAGCACACACCCTTGAGGGGCTCCAGTTTTGAGGATCAGCGTGGCAGATGGGTTGCTACCTACCCTCGCCACCTGGGGGGCGGCCCGTCAGGAAGTTCAGGATCCAGTTGCAGAGGGAGGTGTTTAGTCCAAGGATCCTTAGCTTAGTGATGAGCTTTGAGGGCACTATGGTGTTGAACGCTGAGCTGTAGTCCATGAATAGCATTCTCACATAGGTGTTCCTTTTGTCCAGGTGGGAAAGGGCAGTGTGGAGTGCAATAGAGATTGAATCATCTGTGGATCTGTTTGGGCGATATGCAAATTGGAGTGGGTCTTGGGTTTCTGGGATAATGGTGTTAATGTGAGCCACTACCAGCCTTTCAAAGCACTTCATGGCTACGGACGTGAGTGCTACGGTTCTGTAGTCAATTAGGCAGGTTACCTTAGTGTTCTTGGGCACAGGGACTATGGTGGTCTGCTTGTAGCTTTCATCAATCAATCAATCAATTAGTCAAATATATTTATAAAGCCTTTCTTTCATCATGCTTAGTCACAAAGTACTGTACAGAAACCCAGCCTAAAACCCCAAACAGCAAGCAGGTGCAGGTGTAGAAGCACGGTGGCTAGAAAAAACTCCCTAGAAAGGCCAGAACCTAGGAAGAAACCTAGAGAGGAACCAGGCTATGAGGGGTGGCCAGTCCTCTTCTGGCTGTGCCGGGGGGAGATTATAAACAGAACATGGACAAGATTTTAAAATGTTCATAGATGACCAGCAGGGTCAAATAATAATAATCACAGTGGATGTCGAGGCTGCAACAGGTCAGCCCCAGGAGTAAATTTTTATAGCCGATCATTGAGAGTATCTCTACCGCTCCTGCTGTCTCTAGAGAGTTGAAAACAGCAGGTCTGGGACAGGTAGCACGTCCGGTGAACAGGTCAGGGTTCCATAGCCGCAGGCAGAACAGTTGAAACTGGAGCAGCCAGGTGGACTGGGGACAGCAAGGAGTCATCAGGCCAGGTAGTCCTGAGGCATGGTCCTAGGGCTCAGGTCCTCTGAGAGAGAGAAAGAAAGAAAGAAAGAAAGAAAGAAAGAAAGAGAGAAAGAAAGAAAGAGAATTAGAGAGAGCGTACTTAAATTCACACAGAACACCAGATAAGACAGAAGAAATGCTCCAGATATAACAGACTGACCCTAGCCCCCCGACACAAACTACTGCAGCATAAATATTGGAGGCTGAGACAGGAGGGGTCGGGAGACACTGTGACGATAACCCCGGACAGGGCCAAACAGGCAAGATATAACCCCACCCACTTTGCCAATGCACAGCCCCCACACCACTAGAGGGATATCTTCAACCACCAACTTACCATCCTGAGACAAGGCCGAGTATAGCCCACAAAGATCTCTGCCACGGCACAACCCAAGAGGGGGCGCCAACCCGGACAGGAAGATCACATCAGTGACTCAAACAACATTAATGTAATTGTCTGCATAATTTCCAATCGCACATATATTTTTGGGGGTAAATATAAATATTTATATACATACATACACATACCCACATATATACAAATATACATACATATATTTTTTTATTTTATTTTACTTTATTATTTCCCTGAAACCTTACTCCCCTAATTGGAGTAAACTACTAGATAACAACTGTCACGCCCTGACCTTAGTATTCTTTGTTTTCTTTATTATTTTAGTTAGGTCAGGGTGTGACATGGGGAATGTTTGTGTTTTGTTGGTTTTGGGTGTTTCTATGGTAGAGGGGTTGTTGGGTGTAGTATATGGGTTTGTGTTGAGTTCATGTGTCTAGCGTTGTCTATGTATGTTTAGTTATCTAGGAGAGTCTATGGTTACCTGAATGAGTTCCCAATTAGAGACAGCTGATTTCGGTTGTCTCTGATTGGGAGCCTTATTTAGGGTAGCCATAGGCTTTCATTTGTTGTGAGTAGTTGTCTATGTGATACGTTTGTAGCCAGTGTGTGCACATCGTTGTTTAGCTTCACGATCGTTTTCTTGTTTTGTTTAGTGTTTAAGTGTTTTTGTTTCGTTTGCCTTCTTCGTTAATAAAAAGGAGATGGCTTATTTTCCTAAAGCTGCGTTTTGGTCCGTCAATCCTCCACACGATCGTGACAACAACACTTAGGCTTCTACTTCCAGCTTATACATACTACACTGCTCAAAAAAATAAAGGGAACACTTAAACAACACAATGTAACTCCAAGTCAATCACACTTCTGTGAAATCAAACTGTCCACTTAGGAAGCAACACTGATTGACAATAAATTTCACATGCTGTTGTGCAAATGGAATAGACAAAAGGTGGAAATTATAGGCAATTAGCAAGACACCCCCAAAAAAGGAGTGATTCTGCAGGTGGTGACCACAGACCACTTCTCAGTTCCTATGCTTCCTGGCTGATGTTTTGGTCACTTTTGAATGCTGGCGGTGCTCTCACTCTAGTGGTAGCATGAGACGGAGTCTACAACCCACACAAGTGGCTCAGGTAGTGCAGCTCATCCAGGATGGCACATCCAGGATGGCACATGTTTCTGACCGTTTGAGCAGACACATGCACATTTGTGGCCTGCTGGAGGTCATTTTGCAGGGCTCTGGCAGTGCTCCTCCTGCTGAAAGGCGGAGGTAGCGGTCCTGCTGCTGGGTTGTTGCCCTCCTACGGCCTCCTCCACGTCTCCTGATGTACTGGCCTGTCTCCTGGTAGCGCCTCCATGCTCTGGACACTACGCTGACAGACACAGCAAACCTTCTTGCCACAGCTCGCATTGATGTTAAATTAAATTCTTCAGCCATTCCTTAACCTGTGACCAAAACGAGCTCTGTATGGACAGTACCAAATGAAAGTGGGACTATCATTTGTTTTTCAACAGAACAATGACCCCAAACACACCTCCAGGCTGTGTAAGGGCTATTTGACCAAGCAGGAGAGTGATGGAGTGCTGCATCAGATGACCTGGCCTCCACAATCACCCGACCTCAACCCAATTAAGATGGTTTGGGACAAGTTGGACTGCAGAGTGAAGGAAAAGCAGCAAACAAGTGCTCAGCATGTGGAAACTCCTTCAAGACTGTTGGAAAAGCATTCCTCGTGAAGCTGGTTGAGAGAATGCCAAGAGTGTGCAAAGCTGTCATCAAGGCAAAGGGTGGCTACTTTGAAGAATCTCAAAAATAAAATATAATTTGATTTGTCTAACACTTTGCTTACTACCTGATTCCATATGTGTTATTTCATGGTTTTGATGTCTTCACTATTATTCTACAATGTAGAAAAAAGTAAAAATAAAGAAAAACCCTTGAATGAGACGGTGTGTCCAGACTTTTGGCTGGTACTGTAAGTATTCAGACCCTTTGCTATGAGACTTGAATTTAAGCTCAGGTGCGTCCTGTTTACATTGATCATCCTTGAGATGTTTCTAAAACATGATTGGAGTCCACCCGTGGTAAATTCAAGTGATTGGACATGATTTGAAAAGCATTGAAGATCCCTAAGAACACAGTGGGCTCGAACATTCTTAAATGGTAGAAGTTTCGAACTACCAATACTCTTCCTAGAGCTAGTCGCCTGGCCAAACTGAGCAATCGGAGGAGAAGGGCCTTGGTCAGGGAGGTGACCAAGAACCCGATGGTCACTGATAGAGCTCCAGAGTTCCTCTGTGCATATGGGAGAACCTTCCAGAAACCCAATAATCTCAGCAGCACTTCACCAATCAGGCCTTTAGGGTAGAGTGGCCAAACGGAAGCCACTCCTCAGTAAAAGGCACATGACAGCCCGCTTGGAGTTTGCCAAAAGGCACCTAAAGAACTCTCAGACTATAAGAAAACAAGATTCTCTGATCTGATGAAACCAAGATTGAACTCTTTGGCCTGAATGCCAAGCGTCACGTCTGGAGGAAACCTGGCACCATCCCTACGGTGAAGAATGGTGATGGAAGCATCATGCTGTGGGGATGTTTTTCAGACCAGGGACTGGGAGACTAGTCAGGACAACGCAGGAGTGGCTTCGGGACAATTCTCTGAATGTCATTGAGTGGCCCAGCCAGAGCCCAGACTTGAACCCGATAAAACATCTCTGGAGAGTCCGGCAAATAGCTGTGTAGCAACGCTCCCCATCCAACCTTACAGAGTTTGAGAGGATCTGCAGAGAAGAATGGGAGAAAATCCCCAAATACAAGTGTACCAAGCTTGTAGCGTCATACCCACAAAGACTTGAGGTTATAATTGCTGCCAAAGGTGCTTCAACAAAGTACTGAATAAAGGGTCTGAGTACTTATGTAAATGTGAAATTTCAGTTTTTAATTTACAAAAAAAATTGTAAAAACTGTTTTTGTTTTGTCATTATGGGTTATTGTGTGTAGATTGATAAGGAGGAAAAAACTATTTCATCCATTTTAGAATAAGGCTGTAACGTAACAAAATGTGGAAAAAGTCAAGGGGTCTGAATACTTTCCAAAGGCACTGTACATACAGTATCTGAGGCATAGATAGCCTTACAGTGCATTCGGAAAGTGTTCTGAGCTCAATTTCGAGTCGCATATCAAAGGGTCTGAATACTTATGTCAAAAAATTATTTGCATTTGCAAAAATGTCAAAAAAACTATTTTCTCTTTGTCATTATGTCGTATTGTGTGTAGATTGATGAGGAAAAACATGTATTTAATCAATTTTAGGATAACGTCATAAATTGTAGAAAAAGTCAAGGGGTCTGAATACTTTCCAAATGCATTGTATACCTGCCTAGATGTCGTAATCTGCACCTTTAATTGAGGATGATCAGTTTGATGGAATATATTACTGTACTATACAGTTATAGAATGTAAACTTCCATATGTATGATTGATGATATAAACGAATGGTCTGAGTCATATACACTGATTATAGAAAACATTAGCAACACTTGCTCTTTCCATGATATAGACTGACCAGGTGAATCCAGGTGAAAGCTATGATCTCTTATTGATGTCACCTGTTAAATCCACTTCAATCAGTGTAGAAATGAAGGGGAAGAGACATGTTAGAGAACGATTTTTAAGCCTTGAGACAATTGAGACATGGATTGGGTATGTGTGTCATTCAGAGGGTAAATGGGCAAGACAAAATGTTTAAGTGCCTTTGAACGGGGTATGGTAGTAGGTGCCAGGAAGACCGGTTTGTGTCAAGAAC
The DNA here is from genome assembly GCF_029448725.1 of Salvelinus fontinalis. Taxonomy (NCBI): domain Eukaryota; kingdom Metazoa; phylum Chordata; class Actinopteri; order Salmoniformes; family Salmonidae; genus Salvelinus; species Salvelinus fontinalis. Next base: position 28,914,016 of record NC_074694.1, read on the forward strand.
TGCAACGCTGCTGTGTTTTTCCTGCTCAACAGTTTCCAGTGTTTATCAAGAATGGTCCACCACCCAAAGGACATCCAGCCAACTTGACACAACTGTTGGAAGCATTGGAGTCAACATGGGCCAGTATCCCTGTGGAACGCTTTTAACACCTTGTAGAGTCCACGCCCTGATGAATTGAGGCTGTTCTGAGAGCAAAAGTGGGTGCAACTCAATATTAGGAGGTTGTTTCTAATGTTTTGTACACTCAAAGTATACTGCATACCAGGTTTCCCCAACTAGTGACCCACGGGTGGTTTTATGTGGAACCTCATGTTTTATGAGCATAAATAAAGTAATTTTAATTGTTGGACATAATAGACTGTAAAAACTCCAGGAAATCAGCTCCAAGTTATATTAATTTTGTAAATCTGTTCCCAAGTATTCCAAAACAAAATAGAGAGACATGTGATTGTATACAAATGTAAGCAAGATTTGAAATTATTATGTTTTAGTCAAATATTATATCTGTTTTGGCTTCTTGTGGTTAATTTGCAATCTAGAAATTATTTGTAATTATGTTCCCGCCCCCCAAACTGAGCAATCAGAGGAGAAGGGCCTTGGTCAAGAAAAAATCTGCCTGTGGCTGAATCTAGTTGATGATCCCTGCTGTATACTGTATGTCTGCCTAGATGGAGTATTCTGCATCTTTAATTTTGGATGTGCTGGTTGAGGATGCACCATGCATAGTAGATTGTGCAAGGGCCCTTGGTAAATCTTGTAGTAGCTACTAACAAGGATTTACCAAGACACACCTATCAATTTCTTTTCAAAACACATCACTGAATACAGGCCTGTCTGTGTAAACATCAGTCCCCTGATGACTTGAGGATATGCACGATACTTTTACTTTACATGAGAATCTAAATACGACGTCTATGGTGATATTATGTGCTAATAATACTGGACGATCTGACATTCATGGCTTCTGTTCTGACTCTGGTTCTGTAAATGGAAGCGGTCTGTCGACAGCACTCATAGGAGCAGGATGTGAGAGAGAGAAAAGGGGAAACACAATCTATTGAAGTCTAGGCATCACTTCTCATAAGGAGTCTAATAACTATGGTATGTGAGTGGTGACACAATAGCAATCTATCCTAGCTATGCTTTCTGATAGGCTTATACTATAGTTGACACCACTGGTTAAATACAGATGTCATGCTTTTCTGAAAATGTCCAGTTAATCTACAACATCAGTACAGTTGCATATAGGCCCATGGGCAGATTGGCTGTTACGGCCTTATCAAATACTGCAGCCTGGTGGTCACAGTAAAATTGCAAAGAGATAGTCACTAGGTATGGGGTGATGGGTAGATTGGTGAACGGTGTGGAAAATTAGCAATATCCAAAATTTAAAGTCTTCAGCTACCATCTCGGAGAAAAAAAAAGAAAGGTTTCACCTATATGTATTATAGCCACCATAAGTGCTGTCCCCCAAATCCACTACAATATCATAATCTTGTGCGTTATCACTCTGTTCAACGACACCCTAGAAGCCAAGCAGTGGACTCACCGTATTTCACACCGTCTGTCAGAGCATTCGCATCAGCTATTGAAGCCAAAGCAGATCTTTTGTCCAGCTCTGAAAAGCTTGGGGTGTGTAAGAACAAAATGTTCTATATGAGGCATAAAAAAAAGAGTCAGTATAATTCGGCCTACAACTTCTGCAATGTCACACAGTGCATTCAGATAGTATTCAGACCCCTTCACTTTTTCCACATTGTTACATCAAAGCCTTATTCTAAAATTGATTAAATAGTTTTTTCCCCCCCTCATCAATCTACACACAATACCCCTTAATGGCTATGCAAAAACAGGTTTTTAATGTTCGCAAAAGTATATATAAAATAAAAGAAAAACTGACCTCCTGAGTGGCGCGGCGGTCTAAGGTACTGCATCGCAGCGCTTGAGGCATCACTACAAATCCGGGTTCCATCCCAGGCTGTGAGACCCATGAGGCGGCCTAGCGACTCCTATGCCGGGCGCATGCACGCTGACACGGTCACCAGTTGTACAGTGTTTCCTTTCCCTAGTCCGTACAGGAGTTACTGCAATGGGACAAGACTAACTACCAATTGGATATCACGAAATTGGGGATATAAAAAAAAAAAAATTACATTCACATTTACGTAAGTATTCAGACCATTTACTCAGTACTTTGTTCAAGCACCTTTGGCAGCGATTACAGCCTTGAGCCTTCTTGGGTATAACGCTACAAGCTTAGCACACCTGTATTTGGGGAGTTTCTCTCATGCTGTCAGAATAGCTGCGGAGCATTGCTGCAGAGCAAATTTTCAGCTTTCTCCAGAGATGTTCGATCAGGTTGAAGTCTGGGCTCTTGCTGGGCCACTCAAGGACATTCAGAGACTTGTCCCGAAGCCACTCCTGCATTGTCTTGGCTGTGTGCTTAGGGTTGTTGTCCTGTTGGAAGGTGAACTTTCACCCCAGTCTGAGTGCTCTGGAGTAGGTTTTTATTAAGGATCTCTCTGAGCTCCATTCAGTCCCTCCTGCTGAAAAACATCCCCACAGCATGATGCTACCACCACCATGCTTCACTGTAGGGATGGTGCCAGGTTTCTTCCAGACGTGACACTTGGCATTTAGGCCAAAGAGTTTTATCTTGGTTTCATCAGACCAGATAATCTTGCTTGTGATGGTCTGAGATTCCTTAAGGGGCCTATTGGCAAACTCCAAGTGGGCTGTCATGTGCCTTTTACTGAGGAGTGGCTTCTGTCTGCCCACTCTGCCCTAAATGCCTGATTGGTAGAGTGCTTCTCCTATCTCCATAGAGGAACTCTGGAGCTCTGTCAGAGTGCCCATCGGGTTCTTGGTCACCTCCCTGATCAAGGCCCTTCTCCCCCGATTGCGCAGTTTGGCCGACTCTAGGAAGAGTCTTGGTGGTTCCAAACTACTTGAGAATGATGGAGGCCACTGTGTTCTTGGGGACCTTCAATACTGCAGAAGTGTTTTGGTACCCTTCAGATCTGTGCCGACACAATCCTGTCTGAGCTCTACGGACAATTCCTTCGACCACATGGCTTGCTTTTTGCTCTAACATGCACGGTCAACTGTGGAACCTTACATAGACAGCTGTGTGTATTTCCAAATCCTGACCATTCAATTGAACTTACGACAGTTGCACTCCAATCAAGTTGTAGAAACAATGATCAATGGAAACAGGATGCACCTGACCTCAATGTCGAGGGGCAGCAAAGGTCTGAATACTTACCTTGTTTTAAAAAATAAATACATTTGCAAACATTTCCAAAAACCTATTTTTGCTTTATCATTATTGGGTATTGTGTGTAGATTGATGAGGAAAATGTTTTTCATCTAATACATTTTAGAATAAGGCTGGAGCAAAACAAAATGTGTAAAAGTCTGAATACTTTAAAAATGCACTGTGTGATATGTATGGTGCGTTGTAGGCTAAGAATGTATTACGAGTCCATTCAATACAAAATAAATGATACCCAAAACAATGGTTATTAATGTATCTATTAATTTATTTCTATACAACAAATGAACTCAAATACAGACAAAAATCAAACAATTCTGACCAATCCTGGAGTCATTTTTATAAACATTAAAACACTTTGTATATACTGTATGTTTTCAAGAGAGAAATTAGTTTCAGCCACCTCCAGTCATAGAATATTGCTTTCCTGTTAAAAGGCATCTCAGGTTCCAACCATCACACTATAGCATAGCATCCTCATGACTAATAGAGTGGGCGCATTCCTCTGCCTAGCCGTTGCTTATGCATGCCAAATCTTACAATGCCCAGAAAGGTATTTTACCAATCAGCTAACCACATTATGTTATAGCAATCTGGTGCCTGACCACACAGTCGATGAGGACGCACGCAACCATTGGTCGATGCATCCAACTTCTGAGCAGGGGAACACGACCATTGACATTGTCCTGTGTAAACTGCCAAAAGCAAAAAAATTACAGAAGAGAAACCCATAGCACTGAAAAGAGACTGTATGAGGCCCCAGCAATGCTTTTTCAACATAATTGTGAAATATTAACAATGAATTTTTATGCCAACAGATCTCCTTTTTGACTACAAGACATTACGCTGCAAGGTGGTTCAATCAGAAATTAGAGCCAGGTGGCAACTCAAACGCGCTGAACATGTCTGGGCAGAAACACCGACAGAATAAAGGGTAAAAACTCCAACACCTAAATAGAAGTGGCATAAAGGCTGACTGATTCCTTTATACATGTTTTGTCTGAGACATTTCTGCCTATGGGACCTCTTCTTTCCAACATCTTTCCTTTGGAGGCAAAGGACTTTGAAAAGTCAGGTTGTGAATGAAGACAATTGGTAGAGATGGAACAGAACATAATAAAGAATACATATAGATCTCCTGTATAACGTGTTCCTCCATCCCAACCACCACCTCCTGATTCACCTTAATAACAGGTCAGATGAAAGTATACAAACCCCTACTCATCCTCCCCAACACCTCCCATTCATAAGTAAACAGTGTTAAAATGCAAAAAATATAATCAAAGAATGATCTCCAGCAGCTTTAGAATAAGAACACAGGGGAGGAGTGAAGACACTAGAACGCCTGCCGCTGTGACCTCACAGAATACGGAGGAACTAAACAGGCAAACCTGAAGTGCCCCTTTGCCGTCTCCTCCAAAACGTCCGGCTGACACCCTTCCCCTCATCGGAGATGAAGTGCAGGAGCCCAAGCACACATTACCCCTGAGCTGACAACCCTCATATCGGTCCCCTCCCCTCCTACAGTCTTCTTGTCTCTCCATCCTCCCCAGAACATTTTCCAGGCCAAGTCCTCGGGAGACAGGCCTAACGCTTGGACTTGGAGTCTTCAGCTTCTTTTTCTAGGAAATCATCAGATAAAGACAGTCAGGCACTGAATTCAAAAGGAACAACCACAGTCTGTCTGAATAAGCCCTGTGTTCCTGTCGGACAGTATAGCACAGTATATGAGAGATTCCTTATCCCTCACCTTTTTTGAGGCCGTCCCTCTTCTTTTGCGCGTCCTCTCTCTGCTTCTTGATGATGGCCAGCCTGGCGAGGTCGGCCCGTGCCTGGTCTGTCTTCCCCTCTAGGTGAAGCTTCATGTAGCGTTCCTTAGCTTTCTGCTTCTCGATCTCCTCCCTGAGACAGAAAGCAAGATAGTCAAACAGGGTCCTGCTTTCAAGACGTTAGAATGATAACATATCCTTGCCTACACCTACTCCCAAGACTTTCACTAACAAGTCAAAATGGGCTCTTCCTAAATCCACTGACTTCAATCTTTTCATGTTAGGCATTGGCATTAGGCCTGAGACTTGAAGGAAAAGTGAGATCCTCACCTCTCTCGGCGTGACAGCTCTTTGGGTGCGTTGACATCTAGCTCGGTCACCTTCTTACTTTTCTGGGATATGCGGTTGGGATTCTCAATCTCAATCAATCCTTCCACTCCACTCTTCTTCTTATTCTGCAATAACAGAACGTTAAGACATTGAACAGAGAGCCAACATTGCAGCTCTGACTGAGGTAAGTGAGTAGGAGCATCTTGACGAGCATTCCAGTAAAACCACAACACTTCTAATTCCTTAGCGGACAGACTAGACATTAAAAGGAGATCCCGCACTCACAACGTCCTCCTCTTCACTGCTGCTATCGTCAGATCCTGATGACTTCTCCTCCTCCTTCTCTACTCCACCGTTCGCCTCCTATCACACATTCACCAGTTAGATCATGTTCAAGACGTCATGTCTGTGTTTGAAATGTATATACACACACACCTCTGAATATATAGATAAATGTTACTAGCTAAATTAACTGGTGCAGGAGGTCGAGCAGCCAGGCTATAGACTGCAAGGTAAACACATTTTTAACCATCCTTGACAATACCTCCAATTAAGGGCAGGTGGAATGCCAAAAAACAGAATAGAGAAAAATATTAAATCCACTTTTTGCACAGAGTAAAGAGCTCCCTCGTAATTTAGTTGAAGGACATCGCTATCTTCCCAACATCATTGCTGGAACTAGTAACTTCTAAGTGATGCAGCCACATGTGGAAGAACATGACAGCACTTTACACAGCTTCACCCAAAAAAAGACCTACACATATTCGAAAGGCATTTCTCACTCAGTACAATAACTGGATTTAAAATATGACGGAATATTTATTCGTTATCCGAGTTACACCTGCAATTTGAAACGGGAGTTTAAGTCACTAGTGGGTTCCAAATCAAGAATTAATGGAATATCAGCAAGTAAATGCGGGTTGAAAATATCTCTCCCACGCATTGCACTTGCAAAGCTGGAACCCTGTATGTGGTCTATAATACAGGGATCTGTTTAGAACTATGTTAACCACAAGGGGCAAAAACTAGATATCCCCTCAGAGCCATGGGTCCTTTACTCACCAGCTCTCTCTGTGCTTTCATCTGTCTATCAATCTCTTCAGGGTTGCTGAACTGCTTTCCCCGGCCCTTGTGACCTTTTTTACCTAAAAAAAAAAAAAAAAACGACAAATGAGAGCGAGGCATGTTGTAGATCAGAAAACCAGAGATGAGTCAGACACGACGTTCACTCTGCGGCATGGTTACAGATGTCAGAAAGTGATTGAGCTTCTTCGCTGCCTTACTATATTGTGTCATAATGTTAACTCATTAGCCACATATGGTTATTACGGGGTGTGCAATTAACTGGGTGAAATCAACTGGGTACAAATGGTGTTCGCCAAACCAAGTTTAGCTATCTAACTTACTACTGTAGTGACAGTAGCCTAGCTAGCTAACTAGCTAGCTAATTAGGTAACTAGTTATCTTGCTAGTTAGCTAACGTTACGTCAGTTCTCACGAAACGTTGATACTCAAGTAGAACATACATTTGACCAGATCCACCAAGTAGCTAGCTAGCAAGCTATATTTCTCGAGGTAATGTTACGTTGGCTGGCTAGCTAACAGTTAACGTTACATTTGGAACGTTAGCGAAAATAACGGCGCTGGATACTCACCGCCTCTTGGCATATTTGGTATAGGAACTTGAACGACTAAGACCGCAAATAAATAAGTTCACTGTTTCCAGTTAAACATAGAGTTTATTTTCTAAAGAAAAGGCCTTCGCGACACAGTCCTCGTCCAGCTAAACAAGAGGACTATCTTTTACCCGCTTCCTGAGAGCAACAAGAGTGGAAGGCGTTAAAAGTGCAATGACGCAATATTCAGCCAATCGCTACACAGGGATTTTGACAGACTTGTCAACAGACCATTCATATCAGGAAAATACATGCACAGTGTACGGAAAGTAAAAATAGCCAATGATAACACAGGTCTATAGGTGCGTTGCTTTACCTAAGCACCGCCATAACTTTTGTGGCGTTAATTTTTTCAATAGCAAATGTTGCGTTTATATTTTTGTTCAGTACAGTTCACAGACAAGACATGTGTATTTGTTATTGAAATGATGCAGAACTACGAGAGAGAGAACTTGCATCTCCAGACAAAATACATGTCCAAGATGGTCACATTTTCTATTTTGATTCTCCCATTCAAAATGCAGTCCTTTTTGTTGACATCTGACAGCTTTGTTTTTCGTATAGGATTTAAGCTCAGAAGCCCCTAAAACATATATTGATCGTCTTCTGACCTGAGCCATAGAGCATGGCCAGTATGATGGAGGATATCCAGGCTGTGTCACACGAAAAAAATCCCTCATCAGCTCTTTGAAGTAGACACTGATGGCTTTGGGGAAGGTGTAGGAGAACCCAGTAACAACGAAACAGCTGAGCAGCACCATCCTGCCCCCAACCATCATCAGGGGATCCAGCCTCCATCCTCTTGGTTGTACTGACTCCCATTGTCTGTCAAGAGGATGTTCCGCTCTAGGAGGCAGGAGTGGGGTATGTTACACAATCCATGTCTCAAATGTGGAATGTATATTGTGGAAGGAGGTATTGTGGCTCACACTGAGTAATAATTGGTCAATTCATAACCAAACTGTCAAAATGTCACTTTGTTTTCCCCCACACACTGGTGCAATACTTACTCAATGAACGACTGACTAAGCCTTTGGATTATGATTGTATTTACTGCATTTGTTTACAGTGACTTGGCCTGTTTGAGAAAGCTAATCAGATTCAATTTGTCTGATATGGTGTCTGAGATTGCTGTTAATCACAGTGCGAGAAGCCTGTTACTATAGAATTGTCTCTTGCCACAGAAGTATGACGTAACTCTATTTAATTGATGGGTGGGCTTGTTTGTTTAGGTCTTGAATTAAATATCTGCTTAGTTGCTGGTGTCTGATCTTGACACATTCACTGACCCATTTCACCACAATCTCCTCAAGCATCCCCACCAATAAAAGTACATTTTGAATTAATGGAATCTACAGTTATCATTCTTTAAGAAAAAGTATAAAAACCTTTTTTCTTGCATGGGTCCTCAGATCTAGGTTCTATAGCTGCACCATCGAGAGCATCCTGAATGCTTGCATCCCTGACTGGTAAGGCAACTGCTCGGCCTCCGACTAGAGGGTAGTGCGTACGGCCCAGTACATCACTGGGGCCAAGCTTACTGCCATTCAGGACCTCTATACCAGGCGGTGTCAGAGGAAGGCCCTAGAAATTGTCAAAGACTCCACCCACTTTAGTCATAGACTGTTCTCTCTGCTACCGCACGGCAAGCGGTACCGGAGCGCCAAGTCTAGAAGCCTCTTGAACCTAAACAGCTTCTATCCCCAAGCCATAAGCCTCCTGAACATCTAATCAAATGGCTACCCAGACAATTTGCATTGCCCCCCCCCGTACCCTCTTTTATGCTACTGCTCTCTGTTCATTATCTACGCATAGTCACTTTAATAACTCTACCTACATGTACATATTACCTCAATTACCTCGACTAACCGGTGCCCCCGCACATTGACTTTGTATCGGTACCCCCTGTATATAGCCTTGCTATTGTTATTTTACAGCTGCGCTTTAATTATTTGTTTTATTTTGGGGGGTATTTTTCTTAACTGCATTTTTGGTTAAGGGCTTGTAAGTAAACATTTCACTGTTGTATTCAGCGCATGTGACAAATAACATTTGATTTGACATTGTTAAACACATGGCAAAAACATTACAGGAATGTTACAGTAAAGAATTTTAGCTGAAAAATAGTCTGCAGTATATGCAGTATGTATAATGAAGTAAACTGCTGGAGAAATCTGCTGATATCACTGAACCCAGCTTGTTTTTCAGCTACAGAATTAAATAGCCTACCTCTAATGACAATCCTTACATTCAGCATCTGGTGTAACAATATTCTAGTAGTTACATTGTAATAACAATCTCACCTCACCTGTGATAGAAAACCACAGGGATCCAAGAGATGGTAGAAATATCCAGTGATACAGTTCTGAAGATGGAGACCTGTTGAATTGAGACCCCCCCCACACTCTTGCCAGTTTCCATCAGACGTTGGTCTAAGCTCGCATTAGTATGGGCACTTGCATACTAATACAGACATGTATGCAAACAAAACATGACTTTATGAAATGTAGTTAAAACCTTTTAATAAAGTAGAAAGGATATGAAAACAAATATTCAAATACACACAGCTGCCAAAACCATACACACACAGGACGTTGAATATAAATCATAGTATTCTAAAATAGTTCAGCACTGATACGATAATGCTTACAAAAGTTAATGAATCAAAGAAATTCATTTTTATAAAAGGATAGGACACATTTAAAAACTCTCATACCTTCAATGATTTTAAATCCATATAACGATAAGTCTAATTTTACAGTACAGTTGGTCACTAACACTGCCATCCATCACCATCCCTTATCTATCCCCTTCCTCATTCCTCTTAATTCATTCCTTTTCAAGTGTCACTGGGAACCCGTCTTCAGTTTTCTATTCATCACTTCTTCCTTCGACTGTGATTTTTCACCTCCTCCAGTTCCTTCTCCATCAGGTGAGACTCTGCAGTAGTTTCTGACAACTTAAGGGAAACGAAATCAGTTACTTAACCTCTAATATTCTAAGCCGTTGTTTATATTTTTAACTAAGTTAACATATGGAGTTGTTTTAAGATGGTCATACCATGGATCCTTTAGCTATTGGATTTAGAATTTTAGGACCCCTTTAAAAAGGTAATTTTTTATTTTTTTTATAATTTGATAAAATATTGAATTTGGCCTTTACTACTATAGCCCAAAGAAACACATTGAATAACACATTCATAAATGGCAAAAAAGACAAACACCGCTGTAGCTCTGCCACTTTTCACTGCAGATGCGGAAGGGTGACATTGGCAGATGCGGTGGATTGAGACTCAGCCAATGCAAACTGACAGATTTTGATGAGAATTTTTGTATTATGTTCATTAGACTGACACACGGGTGCATCAATAGAGTCTTAAGGATTTTAAAAGGGAGTGTGGCACTTATTTCTCACTGCCAAAAACACATATAATTTTAACTTAGAGCACCCCAAGAAAACATGACCAAATTAAACTCTTAAATTGTTATTATAATATTATAATGTGGCAGGCGAATTGGAAGTCTACTCGTCCCTCTGCAGGGCACATTTCATCCCTGAAAACTTCCACCGCTATCAACAATGGAAGGAGTGCTGAAGCAAGAAGTTGCTTCTCAAAGTGGATGCTGTCCCTACCATCAATGTGGCTTCTAAAGCATCTCAAACAGCCAGCACCACCAGCAGCGCCCAAGCATTATCATGGGCTTCAGTGAGCATGTAAGTCAACCTGGTAAGTGAAAGAGTTAGCTTGCTACCTCTATGCTAATGTTTGCTTGCTATATTGCATTTAGCTCACAGCTTTCATCTAAATAACAATGATTCAGATTGTTTAATAGTCACATGTACAGGGTTGCAGGTAGCCTAGCGGTTAAGAACGTTGTGCCAGTAACCGAAAGGTCATTGGTTTGAATTCCAGAGCCGACTAGGTGAACAATCTGTCGACGTGCCTTTGAACAAGGCACTTAACCATCATTGCTCCTATAAGTCGCTCTGGACAAGAGTGTCTGCTAAATGACTAAAATGTAAATGTGATTGCAGGGTACAGTGAAAATCTTAGGCTTCGAGCTCCTGCAATGTTTTATCGGAGCTCGAGGCGAGGCGCCCTCTGTCGGTGCCATCTTAGCCAAGATAAAAACTAACCAAATGTAGACATGTCTGCCAGCTGTTGGTCGCTAACGGCTGATTCTGTCATAGTATAGATAGTACAAGGCAATGGGAAAGAGTAGTGTTGGTGATTGTGGGGGCTGCACGTTGCGATAATTTGGCCATTTTGTGGCTCTAGGGGAGTTTTCTATAGCCTGCCGATTGTGGGTTCATCCGAAATGTCATTTTGGAGATGCCCCAGAGCCATGCCTTCTCTGGAGGGGTGGATTGTGGATTTTGCTTATTGGGAAAGTACACTGCTCAAAAAAATAAAGGGAACACTTAAACAACACAATGTAACTCCAAGTCAATCACACTTCTATGAAATCAAACTGTCCACTTAGGAAGCAACACTGATTGACAATACATTTCACATGCTGTTGTGCAAATGGAATAGACAAAAGGTGGAAATTATAGGCAATTAGCAAGACACCCCCAAAAAAGGAGTGATTCTGCAGGTGGTGACCACAGACCACTTCTCAGTTCCTATGCTTCCTGGCTGATGTTTTGGTCACTTTTGAATGCTGGCGGTGCTCTCACTCTAGTGGTAGCGTGAGACGGAGTCTACAACCCACACAAGTGGCTCAGGTAGTGCAGTTCATCCAGGATGGCACATCAATGCGAGCTGTGGCAAAAAGGTTTGCTGTGTCTGTCAGCGTAGTGTCCAGAGCATGGAGGCGCTACCAGGAGACAGGCCAGTACATCAGGAGACGTGGAGGTGGCCATAGGAGGGCAACAACCCAGCAGCAGGACCGCTACCTCCGCCTTTGTGCAAGGAGGTGCACTGCCAGAGCCCTGCAAAATGACCTCCAGCAAACCTAGCCAGCTAGACGTGAAGCTAAAACCGGGGAGAGCGAGGAGAGAATAAATTTTCTGTTTCATCTGCTGCTAGCTTGCTAACCTTCACTCAAATACATATTTCCACATTCCACGCTGCAGCTGTACATAGTCCATCTGTAAACTACCCACCCAATTTACCTACCTCACCCCCATACTGCTTTTATTTATTTACTTTTCTGCTCTTTTGCACACCAGTATCTCTTCTTGCACATGATCATCTGATGATTTATCACTCCAGTGTTAATCTGCTAAATTGTAATTATTCGATTTATTGCCTACCTCATGCCTTTTGCACACATTGTATATAGATTCTCTTTTTTCTACCATGTTATTGACTTGTCTATTGTTTACTCCATGTGTAACTCTGTGTTGTTGTCTGTTCACACTGCAATGCTTTATCTTGGCCAGGTCGCAGTTGCAAATGAGAACTTGTTCTCAACTAGCCTACCTGGTTAAATAAAGGTGAAATAAAAAAAAATTAAAATAAAAAATATAATTTATGAAATTAGATTTTTATTCCATAAAGATTGTAATTTAGTCAATATGTTGTGAATATTGTAGAAAAGTTTTCCGTACTAAAAAGTGAAGTGCCACTTACAGCTTACCATGTACAGTGCATTCAAAAAGTATTCAGACCCCTTGACTTTTCCCACATTTTATTACATTACAACATTCTAAAAATGATTTAAAATATTTTCCCCCTCACTCTATACACAATACAGGTATTCTAAAACAGGATAATAGACATTTTTGCATATGTATTACAAATAAAAAACAGAAATAATCACATTTGCATAAGTATTCAGACCCTTTATTCAGTACTTTGTTGAAGCACCTTTGGCAGTGATTACAGCCCCGAGTCTTCTTGGGTATGACGCTACAAGCTTGGCACACCTATTTGGGGAGTTTCTCCCATTCTTCTCTGCAGATCCTCTTAAGCACTGTCAGGTTGGATGGGGAGCGTCGCTATACAGCTATTTTCAGGTCTCTCCAGAGATGTTTGATCGGCTTCAAGTCCAGGCTCTGGCTGGGCCACTCAAGGATATTCAGAGACTTGTCCCGAAGCCACTCTTGCGTTGTCTTGGCTGTGTGCTTATTTTTGTAGTCCTGTTGGAAGGATGAACCTTCGCCCCCGTTGGAGGTCCTGAGCACTCTGGAGCAGGTTTTCATCAAGAATCTCTCTGTACATCTTTCCTCGATCCTGACTAATCTCCCAGTCCCTGCCGCTGAAAAACCCCACAGCATGATGCTGCCACCACCATGCTTCACTGTAGGGATGGTGACAGGTTTCCTCCAGACGTGACGCTTGGCATTCAGGCAAAAGAGTTCAATCTTGGTTTCATCAGACCAGAGAAACTTGTTTCTCATGTTTTGAGAGTCCTTTAGGTGCCAGTGGGCTGTCATGTGCCTTTTAATATAGAGTGGCTTCCGTCTGGCCAGGCTACCATAAAGGCTTGATTGGTGGAGTGCTGCAGACATGGTTGTCCCTCTGGAAGGTTCTTGGTCACCTCTCTGACCAAGGCCCTTCTCCCCCGATTGCTCAGTTTGGCCGGGCGGACAGCTCTAGGAAGAGTCTTGGTGGTTCCAAACTTCTTCCATTTTAGAATGGAGGCTACTGTGTTCTTGGGGACCTTCAATGCGGCAGACATGTTTTGGTACCCTTCCCCAGATCTGTGCCTAGACACAATTCTGTCTCTGAGCGCTACGGACGATTCCTTCAACCTCATGGCTTGGTTTTTGCTCTGACATGCACTGTCAACTGTGGTACCTTATATATACACAGGTGTGTGCCTTTTCAAATAATGTCCAATCAATTGAATTTACCACAGGTGGACTCCAATCAAGTTGTAGATACATCTCAAGGATGATCAATGGAAACAGGATGCACCGGAGCTCAATTGAGTCTCATAGCAAAGGGTCTGAATACTGTAAATGTTTAAAAAAATGTATACATTTGCAAAACATTCTAAAAACCTGTTTTCGCTTTGTCAATATGGGGTATTGTGTGTAGACTGATGAGGGAAAACATTAATTAATTAATTTTAGAGTAAGGCTGTAATGAAACAAAATGTGGAAAAAGTGAAGGGGTCTAAATACTTTCCAAATTTAGACCCCTTAATATTAGTTCATATACAGCACCAACTACATGAATATCTGTTATGGTCCATTATCTGCTACCTGGACATTAAAGGCTCCTATAAAGATCTCTAATGGCCTATACTCCGAGTTGCTATTTACTATTTGGCCACCGTGGGGGAAAACATGGTGGAGTTCTCATTAGAGGCATCATTTGGGTATGGCATACCCTTTCTCAATACCAAAAATGTAAAGTAGGCAAAAAAAAGTTTTAAAAATAAGCAAAAAAAATTAAACGTCCTTTTTCAGGACCCTGTCTTTCAAAGATATTTCGTAAAAATCCAAAATAACTTCACAGATCTACAGGGAGGTGGTGAGGGCACTCGGGAGTGTGGTGTCAGGAAAACAACCTCTCACTCAACATCAACAAAACAAAGGAGATGATCGTGGACTTCAGGAAACAGCAGAGGGAGCACCCCCCTATCCACATCAAAAGGGACAGCAGTGGAGAAGGTGGAAAGTTAAGTTCCTAGGCGTACACATTACAGACAAACTGAAATGGTCCACCCACACAGTCAGGAGGCTGAAGAAATTTGGCTTGTCACCCAAAACACTGACAAACTTTTACAGACGCACAAATCGAGAGCATCCTGTCGGGCTGTATCACAGCCTGGTACGGCAACTGCACCGCCCTCAACCGCAAGGCTCTCCAGAGGTTTGTGCGGTCTGCATGCATCACCGGGGGCAAACTACCTGCCCTCCATGACACCTACAGCACCCGATGTCACAGGAAGGCCAAAAAGATCATCAAGGACATCAACCCCCCAAGCCACTGCCTGTTCACACCACTACCATCCAGAAGGTGAGGTCAGTACAGGTGCATCAAAGCTGGGACCGAGAGATTGAAAAACAGCTTCTATCTCAAGGCCATCAGACTGCTAAACAGCAATCACTAACTCAGAGGCTGCTGCCTACTTTGAGACCCAATCACTGGCCACTTTCATAAATGGATCACTAATCACTTCATGCAATGCCACTAAATAATGGCACTTTAATAATGTTTGCATATCTTACATTACTCATACCATATGTATATACTGCATTTATACCATCTATTGCACCTTGCCTATGCCCCTCGGCCTTCGCTCATCCATATACGTACATATTCTCATTCACCCTTTTAGATGTGTGTATTAAGTTGTTGTGGGGAATTGTTAGATTACTTGTTAGATATTACTGCACTGTTGGAACTAGAAGCAAAAGCATTGTGCTACACTCGCATTAATATCTGCTAACTAATGTGTATGTGACAAATAAAATTTGATTTGAAAGCAGCTGCCAGCCTGTGCGCCTTTTGTCTCACTTTTAGAAAGCAGAAACCTTGCCAGTTTGCTTTGCTATAATAAATGTGCATTGTCATGCAGTGACAGAATGATAGGCCTAATTGAGATAATGAAAATCATTAATGATTTCTTAGTTGGGCTAACTTTTTTTGAACTTCTTGCTGTTGACCTACTTCATCATCATCCTCATCCTCTGCCTGCATCCCTAATACCTACCCACCGCTCACTCCATCAATCTTGGTTGTCCATCTTTCTAAATGAAAATGTGATATTCTTACAGATCAATCCGGCTGGCAAGATCATTAAACACTGCTAAGTTAGTTAGCTGTAGTGTGGATTTATGGCAGTTTAAAAATATATAAATCAGCACCCAGATATTGAGTGCAACTACTGCGTAGGCAACAATCAGACTAGCTGGCAGGTGGAAAAATCTGAGCGAGCCGCCCCCTCGTTGGATACTGTTAGAATGAATATTGTCTGAGCTGCCTTGTTGATACAACGCTTCAATATTCACTGAATGTTTCTCTTCCCTGGTAAATAATGCAGACAGGCACATGTAAACATTTGCGGGAAGTGCATGAGACAACGGCAGTCATAGTACACTTTATGCACTGTTCCACAAGGGTGGCTTCATATACAGTAGTTTATAGCAGGGGGTCAGTAACCTTTTTCATGTGGAGTGCCAATTTACAATTGATCCTACCATTTCTAAAGATTTGCGAGCCAGGTATGATTTAAATATAGGTCTGCGCATTGTAAGCGACTTAACTGTGCCCCCATCAATGTCTAACTGCCCACAAACTAAATAATGATATAGCTGGTTACTAGTCAGAGGCGCCGTCCATTCATACCAGGCCACGGAGCTCCACTATGCCTAACTGTACTGAGGCGCTGAATCTTTACCAAGATATGCCACACCTGTCAGGTAGATGGATTGTCAAAGAAGCCAATTAAACAGCGTGATCATTACACAGATGCACCTTGTGCTTGGAACAATAAACAGCCACTCTAAAATGTGCAGTTTTTTCACACAGCCCAATGCCACAGATGTCTTAAGTTTCAATGTCACATGCACAAGTACAGTGAAATGCCTTTCTTGCAAACTCAAAACCCAACAATGCAATAATCAATAACAATCTATTACTAGAAATAAAAAAAGAAATATGAAAAACACAATAAGTAAGTAAGCATACTAAATACAGGGTCAGTTCCAATACCATATTTATAATGTAGGTAAGAGGGGTAAGATGACTAGGCATCAGGATATAAGATAAACTGAGTAGCAGCAGCTTGCATATGAGTGGGTGACTCTACACACTCGCACACCAATGATCACACCTGTCAGGTGGATGGATTATCTTGACAAAGGAGAAATGCTCACAAACACGAATGTAAACAAATTTGTGCACCAAATTTGAGAGAAATAAGCTTTTTGTGTGTATGGACTATTTCTGGGATCTTTTATTTCAGCAAATGAAACATGGGACCAGGGAATAAAATCTACTTTTTGGTCCACCAGCCACTGTGGCAAGTAGATTAAAAAAACAAGTCTACCAGCCACTCAGATTTTTACCAGCCCAAATATTTTTGTTCTGCTAAAATTACACCAACACAAACAAAACAGATGAGCATGCTTTGTAATGTTTCTAAAACAAATGTATTACTTGTAAGAAGTAGTGTGGTATATTGTTTAATTTCATGTTTTGTGAGTCTTAACCAAAATATCACAGACGAGACAAAAATGTTCACCAGTCCCTTTAAGGGCGGGAGGTTACCGTGCTAACTTGACTTAAGTCATTTTTGTGCCGGTGAGATTGAATCTACCTAGTAGAAGCATTGTCTTCTCTTCCCAACAGTTTAAACTCTAACATGGAAAAACAACAAAACAATGTAAATAGCCAAAAAAGACAACAACAAAGTCTCACTTCAGTAGACTTTAATTTCAAGTAAATTAGACCAACTTTTATGCATGTGCGCAGCTCTTCACGTGTACACAGCCCCCAGCCAGGCAATGTTGGCATTGGCTACTTTGAAGAACCTCAAATATAAAATATATTTTGTTTTACACTTTTTGAGTTACTACATGATTCCATGTGTTATTTAATAGTTTTGATGTCTTCACTATTATTCTACAATGTAGAAAATAGTAAAAAATTAAGAAAAACCCATTTGACGGGTACTGTATGCATATATATATATATATATATATTCTTACATAATTAGCCCAGAACGTTTTTTTGCGTTATTACATACAGCTGGAAAGAACTTTTGGATATCAGAGAGGCGGTAACTCACCAGCATTCCGACCAGAAATACGACTTTCCCGAATTGGATCCTTTGTTCATACCCCCCAATTTAACTTTAACTAAACCCTTTAGCTGCTCCAAGACATCGCCGGCAGAGAAGAGGTATTCGGAGTGGATTTCTAGACCGACTCAGGAGGCATGCATACCATCCACCGTTTCCGATTATATTTCTCGCTAATGTTCATGCCCTGGACAACAAAGTAGATGGGCTCAGGGTGATTTGATCACTCTCCAACGTGGCTGGTGAAATAGACATCTTTACCCGCCAATGCCAAAATTTCAGGCCCTGCATTGGACCAACACTTTACATGTTGCATATATATTTTTGTTCAGTGTACTTAAAAAACACTTCAACCAGTAAAATGGCTCTTTGGCTAGCTTTACTACAGCCTATTTTAATGAGTGTTTGCATTCTAACATAGAATGCTGCATCCAAATAGGTATAGGTATTTCGCAACGATCACAAACAAATATAATCTTAGTGACTGTTCAAGCAATAATCAAAACAACATTGTAAGCCAACTTTGTTTAAGTAATAACTAAGTGGCCTCCTGGGGGGGCGCAGTGGTCTAAGGCACTGCATCACAGTGCTAGCTGTGCCACCAGAGATTCTGGGTTCGAGCCCAGGCTCTGTTGCAGCCGGCCGCGACCGGGAGGCCCATGGGAGGGTTTGGCCGGCAGGGATGTCCTTGTCTCATCGCGCACTCGCAACTCCTGTGGCGGGCCGGGCACAGTGCACGCTGATCGGGTCGCCAGGTGTACGGTGTTTCCTCTGACACATTGGTGCGGCTGGCTTCCGGGTTGGATGTGCATTGTGTCAAGAAGCAGTGTGGCTAGGTTGGGTTGTGTTTCGGAGGACGCATGGCTCTCGACCTTCGCCTCTCCCGAGTCCGTACGGGAGTTTCAGCGATGAGACAAGACTGTAACTACTACCAATTGGGTAAAAAAAAGTAATAACTAAGTAAATCTGGGCTATGGTGAATGGGCGCAGCTGGTGAATGGCAGTTGTTTACCCCCAATGTGTCTGTTTTTTTCAATCTGCAACTGATGATAACTCACCATGTCCAACAGGAGGTCAATCTTCAGCCTCAGTAGGTTGTTCTCCTCTTCAAGCTGTAAGTTCCTCTTTTTTAGTCTCTGCACCTCCTTCCCTGATGCATTCCCTCCAGACTCTGGGGGCAAGAAACAAAACACATGAAGAAAAACAAAATGGAAATACCAGTGGGAATCAGATAGATCAGACTTCTTACAGTAGCAGTGCAGACAGTGCAGTTTTCTACTTCATTTAAGTGAAGATCAGTTACCTGCAATCCATTGTCCCTCTTCAAATTTCAAGCTCTGCCCCCCGATGTTCATTACAGGGGCTCCATATTCAAGACCCAACTCTATTTCCCTCGTAGACCGATCCAACTAGACCCAACAAAGGGGAGATTACACAGACTAAATTCAGATAACCAACAACAGATGCACATAGAGCTCCACAGTGGAGGTGTCATAATACCTATAAAATCTATCGATCAAACAGGGAAATGGATCCAATCGTTTTTGCACCTTTCATTTCTTCCCATAGGGATTTTAGAAACACTTAAAATAAGGGCTGTGTTTCGTGTAGGCTTACCCTGGCATGAGGTTTTGATAACCTTGTAAATCTTTCTCGGACAAAGTTACTTTTATCAATATATTCAAGTCCATTTACTGTCAGATTTGAGGGGGTAAATACAGCCGAATATATTGTTAAGTCACTTTGTCCTTATTTAAAATGTCCTATGGGAAAAACTGAATGGTGGAAAAACGATTGGAACCATTTCCGTATTTGATCGCTAGGTTATGGGTATTATGACACATACTGTGGTGTAATACTCTATAGCAGGGTTTCCTAAACTCAGTCCTGCCCTCCCACACTACACAGTTGATTCAAATAACCAATTTCTCATCCAGCTTCGATTATTTGAATCAGCTGTATAAAGCTATGGCAAAAAACTAAACGTGCACCCAGGGGTGGCTCCAGCCCAGGACCAAGTGTGGGAAACCCTGCTCTAGTACACAAGAATGTGTTTGCGGATTATAGGGGAATTTGATCAACTCACCGTGTGCAGATTGGAGAGAGAAACAGATTTGCGAGGAGGGGTCTTCTTTGGACTGAAGGTGTTGCCAAAAAACGGCATCTTCTTAATCAGCGGCGTTATAGATAGCTCTGAAGTGAGACAAATAACGTTAGAGATTGTGGAAGATTAATGTTGGATTCATAACTTTTTACTTTGCAGCTTTAGAAATAATTAGGTAGCGTTAACTAGCTACACAACGCGTTAGCTAGGACTAATAGCATTGCCAGCTAGCCAAGGCTACCAACAGCTAACGTTACGCCACTATCTTTGCTGTTTTGATGAAGTAGCTAGCTTAATCTGCTACTGTACAGCGCTAATATTTACCTTATTCCTTATCATTGGTAAACAGAGGCTTCCTTTCTCGTTTTCGCCCAGTTAGGTGATTTTTACCTGTTTTTTACACACATGCAGGTTACTGCGCAAGATCCATTTTGCCCCAACCGGGTAATAATGGAAGAATCTACAAATGGCAGCAGAGCAATTGAGTTGGATGATATCAAATAATGTTACAATGTTATGAATGTTTACTTTAACTACATACAATTCGATTCTATATAATATGACAAAGTCTAGGTTTGATCCTTGTAATAATGTAAATACTTGGTCAATACCCCTGCTGTTGAGTTTAAGTGGAATAGTCTATCAATGTGAACGTATCACCATGGTGATAGCGTCACTATGTGGTTGTTTACAGAAAGCTTCGATCGAACTGTTTTCCCCGAGAAATTGTTTTCTGTGTGTCATTACTCGATTGTCAACAGACTTATCATCCGATACAAAAAGTCGTTCCCGTCATTGTTACTATATTTCCCGTGGTTATCACGAATATTCTTTTGATAAAGGCCTAACCCCGCCCATTTCACAACTAGCCCCAGTGGCCTAATGGATAAGGCACTGGCCTCCTAAGCCAGGGATTGTGGGTTCGAGTCCCATCTGGGGTGAATCTTTTTTGTCTATTGAATTGTTCAAAGCCGTGTCAACAACTAAATACAATGCTTATTATCAACATAGCAAATAGCTTAAAAACGTACATTGATGATTTATCGCAAATTAAACATTTACTTGCATTACACATTATAAATCTTGTCAAATTTACAAGGATTATAGTTGGAAATGTGTAGCCAAAGTCATCCTACAAAGGATCAATTGATGATTCTAATTTAGTTTAATGATTCTAATGATAATGATTCTAATGTATTCTAATGTAGCCTCATTGCTGACCATACCGCTCACGGCAAGTGTTGCAAAATAAATGTACACAAGTTATTCAATCATTGCACCCACACTGCTCGTGCGCGCCAAGGAGCATCTGCTTACCAAACCGATAAAAATAAGTCAGTTCTATATTTGTGATGCTGTAGGAGGTGCAAGTCCTGCCTCTCCCATATCCACAGCCGGTTTGGGTAGCATGCTGAACAGACCACATGGACACATGAGTCCACATGTACATGTTGATTTTGTCCACCCACACCAGACGGGATGAGGACATGCAGGTTGAAATATCAAAACAAACTCTGAACCAACTCAGATTCTGTATGTATCTAACCTTTCTGCCTTTTCTTCGCCATTTACCCATTATTGTCTTAGCTCTCCTGATCCACATCTGTGATTGCTTTATGCCTCTATCTAATGTCAATATGCCTTGTCTACTGCTGTCTTGGCTAGTTTTAATTGCTTTATTTCACTGTAGAGCCCTCAGTCCCACTCAAATTGCCTTAGATAGCTATTTCATCCCATCCCACACACACGCAGAGACCTCACCTATGTTAATTGATAACTCCAGAGAAGAAACCTCTCTCAACCTCTCCTATGCAACGCATAGGTTTACCTCCACTGTACTCACATCCAACCATACCCTTGTCTGTACATTATGCCTTGAATCTATTCTAACACACCCAGAAATCTGCTCCTTTTATTCTCTGTCCCCAATGCACTAGACGACCAGTTCTTATAGCCTTTATCCGTGCCCTTATCCTACTCCTCCTCTGTTCCTCTGGTGAACCCAGGCCCTGTAGCCCCCAGTTCCACTCCTATTCCCCAGGCGATATCATTTGTTGACTTCTGTAACTGTAAAAGCCTTGGTTTCGTGCATGTTGACATCAGAAGCCTCCTCCCTACGTTTTTTTTTTCTTCACTGCTTTAGCACACTCCGCCAACCCTGATGTCCTAGCCGTGTTTGAATCCTGGCTTAGGAAGGCCACCAAAAATTCTGAAATTGCCATCCCCAACTATAACATTTTCCGCCAAGATAGAACTGCCAAAGAGTTGCAATCTACTGCAGAGATAGCCTGCAGAGTTCTGTCATGCTATCCAGGTCTGTGCCCAAAGAGTTCGAGATTCTACTTTTAAAAATCCACCTTTCCAGAAAAAAGTCTCTCACTGTTGCTGCTTGTTACAGACGCCCCTCAGCCCCCAGCTGTGCCCTGGACACCATATGTGAATTAATTGCCCCCCATTTATCTTCAGTGTTTGTATTGTTAGGTGACCTAAACTGGTATATGCTTAACACACCGGCCATCCTACAATCTAAAATAGATGCCTTCAATCTCATCCAAATTATCACGGAACCTACCAGGTACAACCCCAAATCTGTAAACTCAGGCAACCTCATAGATATCATCCTGACCAACCTACCCTCTAAATACACCTCTGCTGTCTTCAACCAGGATCTCAGCGATCACTGCCTTATTGCCTGCATCCGTAATGAGTACGCGGTCAAACGACCACCCCTCATTACAGTCAACCGCTGCCTAAAACACTTAAGCAAGCAGGCCATTCTAATCGATCGGGCCCGGGTATCCTGGAAAGGTATTGACCTCATTCCGTCAGTAGAGGATGCCTGGTTATTCTTTAAAAGTGTTTTCCTCACCATCTTAAATAGGCATGCCCCATGCAAAAATTTTAGAACCAGGAACATATATAGCCCTTGGTTCACTCCAGACCTGACTGCCCTTGACCAGCACAAAAACATCCTGTGGCATACTGCATTAGCATCGAAAATCCCCTGAGATATGCAACTTTTCAGGGAAGTTAGGAACCAATACACACAGGCAGTTAAGAAATCAAAGGCTAGCTTTTTCAAACAGAAATTTGCATCCAGTAGCACAAACTCCAAAAAGTTCTGGGACACTGTAAAGTCCATTGAAAATAAGAGCACCTCCTCCCAGCTGCCCACTGCACTGAGACTAGGAAACACTGTCCCCACCGATAAATCTACGATTATCGAGAATTTAAAAAACATTTTTTGACGACTGGCCTTGCTTTCAACCTGGCTACCCCTAACCCGGTCAACAGCTCTGCACCCCCCACAGCAACTTGCCCAAGCCTTCCCCATTTCTCCTTCACCCAAATCCAGATAGCTGATGTTCTGAAAGAGCTGCAAAATCTGGACCCCTACAAATCAGCTGGGCTAGACAATCTGGACCCTCTCTTTCTAAAATTATCCGCCACAATTGTTGCAACCCCTATTACTAGCCTGTTCAACCTCTCTTTCGTTTTGTCTGAGATCACCAAAGATTGGAAAGCTGCCGAGGTCATCCCCCTCTTCAAAGGGGGAGACACTCTAGACCCAAACTGTTACAGAACCTATATCTATCCTACCCTGCCTTTCTAAGGTCTTTGAAAGCCAAGTTAACAAACAGATCACCGACCATTTCGAATTCCACCGTACCTTCTCCGCTATGCGATCTGGTTTCCGAGTTGGTCATGGGTGCACCTCAGCCACGCTCAAGGTCCTAAACAATATCATAATTGCCATCAACAAAAGACAATACTGTGCAGCCGTATCCATCGACCTGGCCAAGGCTTTCGACTGTCAATGACCGCATTTTTATCAGCAGACTCAACAGCCTTGGTTTCTCAAATGACTGCCTCACCTGGTTCACCAACTACTTCTAAGATAGAGTTCAGTGTGTCAAATCGGAGGGCCTCTTGTCCGGACCTCTGGCAGTCTCTAAGGGGGTGCCACAGGGTTCAATTCTCAGGCCGACTCTTTTCTCTGTATATATCAATGATGTCGCTCTTGCGGCTGGTGATTCTCTGATCCACCTCCACGCAGACAACACCATTCTGTATACTTCTGGCCCTTCTTTGGACACTGTGTTAACTAACCTCCAGACGAGCTTCAATGCCATACAACTCTCCTTCCGCGGCCTCCAACTGCTCTTAAATGCAAGTAAAACTAAATGCCCGCCTAGCATCACTACTGGGTGGCAGCATACTGTTGTGGTGGTGCTTTGCTGCAGGAGGGACTGGTGCACTTCACAAAATAGATGGCATCATGAGGGGAGAAAATTATGTGGATATATTGAAGCAACATCTCAAGACATGAGTCAGGAAGTTAAAGCTTGGTCGGGTCTTCCAAATGGACAATGACCTCAAGCATACTTCCAAAGTTGTGGCCAATTGGCTTAAGGACAACAAAATCAAGGTATTGGAGTGGCCATCACAAAGCCCTGACCTCAATTCTTTAGAAAATGTGGGGGCAGAACTGAAATAGCATGTGCAAGCAAGGAGGCCTACAAACCTGAGTCAGTTACACCGCCTGTCAGGAGGAATGGGCCGAAATCCAACTTATTGTTGGGAGCTTGTGGAAGGCTAATCGAAACGTTTAACCCAAGTTAAACAATTTAAAGGCAATGCTACCAAATACTAATTGAGTGTATGTAAACTTCTGACCCACTGGGAATGTGATGAAATAAATAAAAGCTGAAATAAATCATTCTCTCTACTATTATTCTGATATTTCACATTCTTAAAATAAAGTGGTGATCCTAAATGACCTAAGACAGGGATATTTTACTAGGATTAAATATAAGGAATTGTGAAAAACTGAGATTAAATGTATTTGGCTAAGGTGTATGTAAACTTCTGACTTCAACTGTATCTGACCAAATTATGAAAGCCAATGTCCTTTTTGAATTTCATAAAGTGAGTGTGGAAGACGTGATTCTTATTTTTTTCTGTCTATCAACAATGACAAGCCACCAGGGTCTGACAACTTGGATGGAAAATTACTGACGATAACGGCGGAAAATTCTGTCACTCCTATTTGCCATAGCTTTAATTTAAGCCTACTAGGAAGTGTATGCCCTCAGGCATGGAGGGAAGCAAAAGTCATTCCGCTACCTAAGAATAGTGAAGCCCCCTTTACTGGCTCAAATAGCTGACCAATCAGCCTGTTACCAACCCGTAGTAAACTTTTGGAAAAAATTGTTTAACCTTTCTAGGACATGAGTTCCGCTAGAGGAACCCCTGACAACATTCCGCTGAAAAAGGAAGCGCGGGAAAGTCAAAAATATTTTTTTGAAATATGTAACTTTCACACATCCAATACAGCAAATGAAAGATAAACATCTACCCATCGTGTCCGATTTAAAAAAGGTTTTACAGCGAAACACAACATATGATTATGTTAGGTCACCGCCAAGTCCAAAAAACACAGCCATTTTCCCAGCCAAAGATAGGAGTCACAAAAAGCAGAAATAGAGATAAAATTAATCACTAACCTTTGATGATCTTCAGCAGATGACACTCATAGGACATCATGTTACACAATACATGTATGTTTTGTTCGATAACGTGCATATTTATATAAAAAAATCTCAGTTTACATTGGCGCCATGTTCAGAAATGCCTCCAAAATATCAGGAGAAATTGCAGAGAGCCACATCAAATAACAGAAATACTCATCATAAACTTTGATGAAAGATACATGTTTTACATAGAATTAAAGATACACTTGTTCTTAATGCAACTGCTGTGTCAGGTTTCAAAAAAGCTTTACGAAAAAAGCACACCATGCAATAATCTGAGACAGTGCTCAGAGAGAAACAACATTTCTCCGCCATGTTGGAGTCAACAGAAATACGAAATTACATCATAAATATTCCCTTAACTTTGATGATCTTCATCAGAATGCACTCCCAGGAATACTAGTTCCACAATAAATTGTTGTTTTGTTCGATAATGTCCATTATTTATGTTCAAGTAGCTACTTTTGTTAGAAGGTTTAGTACACATATCCAAACGCTCGCGCAGATCCAGGCGAACGTCGGACGAAAACTTAAAAAGAATACAGGTCGAAAACTAAGTAGAGAATCAATCTTTAGGATGTTGTTATCATAAATATTCAATAACGTTCCAACCGGAGAATTCCTTTGTGTCTATAGAAGTAATGGAACGCAAGTCGATATCATGTGGAATGCGCGTGGCCAGGACCTGGCACTCTGCCAGAACACTGACTCAAACAGCTCCAATCCGGCGCCACATCACAGTAGAAGCTTCATTCAACATTCTACAGACTGTTGACATCTAGTGGAAGGCGTAGGAAGTGCAATCAGATCCATATCCTACTGTGTTTTCAATAGGCGATGAGTTGAAAATTGACCAGCCTCAGAATTCTCACTTCCTGTTTGGATTTTTTCTAAGGTTTTTGCCTGCCATATGAGTTCTGTTATACTCACAGACATCATTCAAACAGTTTTATAAACTTCAGAGTGTTTTATATCCAATAGTAATAATAATATGCATATATTAGCATCTGGGACAGAGTAGTAGGCAGTTCACTCTGGGCACGCTATTCATCCAAAGTGAAAATGCTGCCCCCATCCCTAAAAAGTTAACCAGATACAATGCTATTTTACAGTAAATTGACGACAGACTTTCAGCACGCTTATAGGGAAGGACATTCAACAAGCACAGCACGTACACAAGCTACTGATGATTGGCTGAGTGAAATTGATGATGAAAAGATTGTTATGTCAGAGTTCAGTGCTGCTTTTGACGTTATCGATCGTAGTCTGTTGCTGGAAAAACATATGTCTTATGGCTTTACACCCCATGCTATATTGTGGCTAAAGAGATACTTGTCTAACAGAACAATGAGGGTGTTCTTTAATCGAAGCCTCTCCAACATAATCCAGGTAGAATCAGGAATTCCCCAGGGCAGCTGTCTAGGTCCCATACTTTTTTAAATTTTTACTAGCACACAGCGACTGAAATGACTGCAACACTTAAGAAATCACTGGTGTTAGTTTCAGAATTGGTGGCAAAGAATAAGTTAGTCCTACATTTTTCAAAAACTAGAGGCATTGTATTTGGGACCAACCATTCACTAAACCCTAAGCCTCAACTAAATCGACACGACTGTTCAATTGTGTGGTCATGTACCACAAAGAGGGACTTAGATAAATTACAATAGGCTCAGAACAGGGCAGCACGGCTGGCCCTTAAAAGTACACAGAGAGCTAATATTAATGATATGTATGTCAATCTCTCATGGCTCATTGTGAAGGAGAGTGACTTCATCACTGCTTGTTTTTGTAAGAAGTGTTGACAAGCTGAATGCACATAGCTGTCTGTTTAAACTACTGGCACACAGCTCGGACAACCATGCATACCCCACAAGACCAGCCACCAGAGGTCTCTTCACAATCCCCAAGTCCAGAACAGACTATGGGTGTAACGTGTACGCTCTGAGTTGGGAAGCAAGTACAGGGAGTGAAAATGTAATAATAAATAAAACATGGAACAACACAATAAACACGAATAGCGTACAGACATGAAACAGAAACAGAGTCAATAACGCCTGGGGAAAGAACCAAAGGGAGTGACAGATATAGGGGATGTAATCAGGAAGATGATGGAGTCCAGTTGAGTGTCATGAGGTACAGGTGCACGTAACGATGGTGGCAGGTGTGCGTATGATGAAAACTGGCGACGTTGGTCCACGGAGAGGGGGAGCGGGAGTAAACGTTACAATGGGAGGCGAACAGTACTACACAGAGCAATGACTACATGGAACTCTATTCCACATCAGGTAACTGATGCAAGCAGTAGAATCAGATTTTAAAAAACAGATACAAATACACCTTATGGAACAGCGGGGACTGTGAAGAGACACACACAAAAGTACAGACACACAGCATACGCACACAAGCGCTAGCACACACACTCTATAAACATGCACATTGTAATATTGTTGTATGGTGGTATTATACATTTTGTATTGTAGATATGTAGTGGTGTAATAATGTTATATGAGATACTGTTTTATCTTTTGTTTTATATGTAATGTAAGTGCCTTAATGTGTTTGGCCTTGGCAGCAGCTAATGGGGATCCCTAATGAATAGAAATACTGGAAATACAGATATGCATCTGTTGGTCATAGATACAGTACCTTTCGTTTTTTTTTTTAAAGGTAGGGGCGTGGATCATAAAACCAGTTAGTATCTAGTGTGATCACCATTTGCTTCATGCAGTGTGACACATTTCCTTCGCATAGAGTTGATCAGGCTGTTAATTATGGCATGTGGTATGTTGTCCCACTCCTCTTCAATGGCTGTGCGAAGTTGCTTGATATTGGCGGAAACTAGAACACGCTGTCGTACCCATTGATCCAGAGTAGAGGTTTAAAGTACATAGGTTTAAAGATGAACTTCTTGTGAATCCAACCACGGTGTCAGATTTAAAAAATGCTTCATGGCGAAAGCATACCGTATGATTATTTGAGAACATAGCCCACTAGACAAATCATTACAAACAGTAACCAGCCAAGTAGAAGAGTTACATAAGTCAGAAATAGAGATCAAATTAATCCCTTACCTTTGATGATCTTCATATGGTTGCACTCAGCAGACATTCATTTACTCAATAAATGTTCCTTTTGTTCGATAAAGTCTCTTTATATCCAAAAACCTCAGTTTTGTTTGCGCGTTTTCTTCAGTAATCCACAGGCTCAAACGCAATCAAAACAGGAAGACAAAAAAATCCAAATTGTATCCGTAAAGTTCATAGAAACATGTCAAACGATGTTTATATTCAATCCTCAGGTTGTTTTTAGCCTAAATAATCAATAATATTTGAACCGGACAATAACGTTGTCAATTTAAAAGGTAAACAAGAAAGGCACTCTCTCGGTCGGGCGCATGAAAAAGCTCTGTGACACTTTAAGGTCCACTCATTCAGACTGCTCTTACTTCCTATTTTTTCAGGATACAAGCCTGAAACAATTTCTAAAGACTGTTGACATCTAGTGGAAGGCATAGAAACTGCAATTTGAGTCCTAAGTCAATGGATACTGTAATGGCATTGAATAGAAAACTACAAAAACAAAAACAAAAAAACTACTTCCTGAATGGATTTTTCACAGGTTTTCGCCTGCCAAATCAGTTCTGTTATACTCACATGCACTATTTTAACAGTTTTGGAAACTTTAGAGTGTTGTCTATCCAAATCTACCAGTTATATCCACATCATATCTTCTGGGCCTGAGAAGCAGGCAGTTTAATTTGGGCATGCATTTCATACAAAATTCCGAATGCTGCCCCCTACCCTAGAGAAGTTAAGAACCCGTTCTTATTTTCAATGACGGCCTAGGAACGGTTCGTTAACTGCCTTGTTCAGGGGCAGAACGACAGCTTTTTACCTTGTCAGCTCGGGGGATTCAATCTTGCAACCTTACAGTTAACTAGTCCAACGCTCTAACCACCTGATTACATTGCACTCCACGAGGAGCCTGCCTGTTACGCGAATGCAGTAGAAGCCAAGGTAAGTCGCTAGCTAGCATTAATCTTATAAAAAACAATCAATCAATCATAATCACTAGTTAACTACACATGGTTGATGATATTACTAGTTTATCTAGCGTGTCCTGCGTTGCATATAATCGATGCGGTGCGTATCGTTGCTCCAAGGTGTACTTAACCATAAACATCAATGCCTTTCTTAAAATCAATACACAGAAGTATATATTTTTAAACCTGCATATTTAGCTAAAATAAATCCAGGTTAGCAGGCAATATTAACCAGGTGAAATTGTGTCACTTCTCTTGCGTTCATTGCACGCAGAGTCAGTGTATGTGCAACAGTTTGGGCCGCCTAATTTGCCAGAATTTTACGTAATTATGACATAACATTGAAGGTTGTGCAATGTAACAGGAATATTTAGACTTATGGATGCCCCCCGTTAGATAAAATACGGAACGGTTCCGTATTTCACTGAAAGAATAAAAGTCTTGTTTTCGAGATGATAGTTTCCGGATTCGACCATATTAATGACCTAAGGCTCGTATTTCTGTGTGTTATTATGTTATAACTAAGTCTATGATTTGATAGAGCAGTCTGACTGAGCGGTGGTAGGCAGCAGCAGGCTCGTAAGCATTCATTCAAACAGCACTTTCCTGCGTTTTGCCAGAAGCTCTTCGCTGTGCTTCAAGCCTATCAACTCCCGAGATTAGGCTGGTGTAACCGATGTGAAATGTCTAGCTAGTTAGCGGGGTGCGCGCTAATAGCGTTTCAAACGTCACTCGCTCTGAGACTTGGAGTAGTTATTCCCCTTGCTCTGCATGGGTAATGCTGCTTCGAGGGTGGCTGTTGTCGTTGTGTTCCTGGTTCGAGCCCAGGTAGGAGCGAGGAGAGGGATGGAAGCTATACTGTTACACTGGCAATACTAAAGTGCCTATAAGAACATCCAATAGTCAAAGGTTAATGAAATACAAATGGTATAGAGAGAAATAGTCCTATAATTCCTATAATAACTACAACCTAAAACTTCTTACCTCGGAAAATTGAAGACTCATGTTAAAAGGAACCACCAGCTTTCATATGTTCTCATGTTCTGAGCAAGGAACTTAAACGTTAGCTTTCTTACATGGCACATATTGCACTTTTACTTTCTTCTCACACACTTTGTTTTTGCATTATTTAAACCAAATTGAACATGTTTCATTATTTATTTGAGCTAAATTGATTTTGTTGATGTATTATATTAAGTTAAAATAAGTGTTCATTCAGTATTGTTGTAATTGTCATTTGTCACGAACGTCGTAGTGAGGAGACCAAGGCGCAGCGTGATTAGAATACATTCTTCCCTTTTAATAATGAAGAACACTTAACAAAGAATACAAAATGAACGTGACCGCTATAACACTGAGTGCAAACATGCAACATCACATAGACAATCACCCACAAACCAAACTGGAAAATGGCAACCTAAATAGGATCCCCAATCAGAGACAACGATAAACAGCTGCCTGTGATTGGGAACCAATCTAGGCCACCATAGACCTACATAATGCCTAGACTACACACACACACCTAGACATACCCAAAACCCTAGACAAGACAAAAACACACATACCACCCATGTCACAACCTGACCTAACCAAAATAATAAAGAAAACAAAGATAACTAAGGTCAGGGCGTGACATCATTATTACAAATACATTTTAAAAATCGGCAGATTAATCTGTATCGGCTTTTTTGGTCCTCCAATAACCGGTATCGGTATCGGCGTTGAAAAATCATAATCGGTCGACCTCTAATCCAGAGCACCCCAAACATGCTCATTGGGTGACTTCTGGTAAGTATTCTGACCATGGAACAACTGGGACATATTCAGCTTCCAGGAATTTTGTACAGATCCTTGCGATATGGGGCCGTGCATTATCATGCTGAAACGTGAGGTGATGGCGGCAGATGAATGGCACGACAATGGGCCACAGGATTTCGTCACGGTGCATTCAAATTGCCATTGATAAAATGCAATTGTGTTCATTTTCAATAGCTTATGCCTACCCATACCATAACCCCACGCTATCATGGGGCACTATGTTCACAACGTTGACATCAGCAAACC
Organism: Salvelinus fontinalis; assembly: GCF_029448725.1. NCBI lineage: Eukaryota > Metazoa > Chordata > Actinopteri > Salmoniformes > Salmonidae > Salvelinus > Salvelinus fontinalis. Next base: position 28,945,515 of record NC_074694.1, read on the forward strand.
GCTCGCCCACACAACACATGGTCTGGGAACAGCTTTGGTGGACATTCCTGCAGTCAGCATGCCAATTGCACGCTCCCTCAAAACTAGAGACATCTGTGGCATTGTGTTGTGTGACAAAACTGCACATTTTAGTGTCCTTTTATTGTCCACGGCACAAGGTGCACCTATGTAATGATCATGCTGTTTAATCAGCTTCTTGATATGTTCCACTTGTCAGGTGGATGGATTATTTTGGCAAAGGAGACATTTTCAGTAACAGGGATGTAAACAAATTTGTGCACAAAATTTGAGACAAATAAGCTTTGTGTACGTATGGAACATTTCTGGGCTCTTTTATTTCAGCACATGAAACATAGGACCAACACTTTACATGTTGCATTTATATTTTTGTTAAGTGTATATGCAACTGCACCGGAAGGTGCATAAACTGGTAGCCTGGTTTCTCATTTTCAAGTCAAGGAGGTTAAGTGATGTCGTTATCAAAGATTTGCCATCGTCCCTGTTCCTTGTCATACAAATTCTCGTACAGGCCCCACCACCATTAAAACTGAAGTGGCTTAAAAGTGCTATTTTTAGAGCTATGCAGGGAATGTTATCTCACTCTCAGTGCAGAAACACTTTACATTAAAAAGGACTAAAATACACTCCGGGTGCTAGGAATTGAATCCCTCTTTCCACTTTTCCTAAGCCCTTCTGTGCACAGGCTTACCACAGTCTCTTTGGGACGGAAACCTTCTACATTATAATGAGATGTTTAATTACAATGTGGTGCTAGGAATTTTACACCCCACATATGTCCTTGCCATTAGCCCACCTTCTCTTCTCCCTACACTATGGTGTAAGGGATGGTAGGCTATATTACGACCACATGTCCTCTCCCCTCTCCTACCCCTCCATGCCCTCTTCTCCCCTCATGTACAACCTGTACATGCATGAATAACCTATGAGCTTGTGTTTAGGTGTGGTGTGGGGAGGTGTGGGGATATATCTTGTGATTTGTGTGCTACTGTACATGTTAATGATTACATGATTTCTGTGTAATAACTGTAAATAGTTTGTCTTGAATTGATTGTTGCATAGTATGATAAATGGTAGAGTACGGTACTGACCAGATTTGTGATGTATCGCCTAAGGCCCTGACCACAGATGACAGAGCTGTCATGTTCTCTGTGGTGTACTGTAATCGGTCTCTGTTAATAGAGCCACTGCAGCAGGAGACAACATAACGTGTTGCTTAGGGGGAACAGTACAGCTTGTTCTCACTGAGGGGACTGACTGGCCATAGCCTCTCTGTTTCTGGAACCTAAAATAACCAGAAAATACACTGACTGACACCTGAGATGTGCACATGATCATATATGTGAGAACTCTGCTCATCAGTGCCTAATTCAAAATACCCTCTTTTGACTTTTTATGGGTATCCGCATGCTCCTGTGTAGTGCATGTGTTCCCCACAGTCCCAAGCCATTACATGCTGTATTTAAGGAGGTGACTAGATTCTTCTGTCTTTCAAGGACTTGTAATAACCAGTAGATAATAAACAACAAACCAAGTTACCACAACTAATAACACAATTACATTTCCCCTCCTGCCCTCCCCCACTCCCTCCCTCCTCAGAAACCTATAACAACCAGTGTTTGACCCCGAGCAGGGTGTCGTTGGTGGGGAATATAAGGGCCGGGGCTCAGACAGTGGTGTAGTAGATACCAGGGCTGACGCTACACTCTGACCAGACACAGGCCCTGCGACAGGGTAAAAGACAGTCATGTCAGTCCTTGGAATTATATAAAGCTAAACTGGTGGTATCTGATGGGTTTTATGCCATGCTAATTGACCCTCTGGGATTAATAAAATCTTCTTGGAATGAACTTCATCTGCTTCTCCCAAATTTAATTATATGAATGGCAAACTGATATGTTGCTCAATTTAATTTCTAAGCCTGGGGAGTAGGAGAAATGTATTGTTTGTATAAATGTGATTAAATTGCAGCTGTACATGCCATGATTCTTACCTATGCATTTATATCGTAAAACAACGTTTTGTGTGCATATTACTTCAAGAAATAATAGTGTCCTATAAGCCCATGTCAGCTGGGTACCAATAGTTGTATGACATAAATGAATACATCTGTCAATTAATCAATCTGTCTTTCAGCATCTGATATGTCCCTACTTCACCCTTTCTACATTATTATTGCCTTTCCCCTGGTCCCTCCACTAGACTACTGACCATCCTACAACGTGCCCTTCCATGAAGACATCTACAACCAGAGTGGCTATGGGGTGATGTGGAGGAAGCATGGAGAGGACTTCTCCTACGATCTCTGTCCATGAGCCAAGATCTTCCTTAGGGACCAGGCCAGGGTTAAAGACCTCGCCTCCCTCAAGCACATCATGAGATACAACAGTGAGTGCTGCTACAGTATATGATTTTTTATCAGACTTGGGTTGGTAACGCTAGTCCATTTATACTTAGGCAGATGCAGGCAACACCAGGCCTGTAGTGTCTGTAGGCTTTTGCTGCAGCTGTAATCTGTCTGTAAAAAACTAGCCTTTCATTCCGGTCTGCTCAAACTATCCCTATAATTAGAATGAGAATTCAGATAGAGATTCAATTATTCAACCTCACGAGGAAGATGGATCATTTAGCTGAGTGCATGTACTGTATTGTCATGTCTGCTGTTCTAACTTCTGAACTCAGTGCTTTTGAACTGTGTCTCCAGACTACAGGAAAGACCCGTACTCCAAGGGCCATTCCTGTAAAACCATCTGCTGTCGCAACGACCTGAGGCTGAAAAGGTCGGAGTTCAAATATCACCATGCCCAGTCCAGACATTCATTCACTCACTCATAAAATAAGAATATCAAACGGAACATGATGGCACAATTTACAGTCGTACAGTGCATCACAATACTAGAATAACATTCAAGTAAAACAAATTGGCACTTTTAATTCTCTCTCTCTCCTTCCCTCTCCTAGGTAAACTGACTTCCACCTGGTCCTCAGTTTACAGCGGAGCCTGCTTCCGTTCACCACTCCTGGGGGCCTGCTTCCGTTCTCCTGGAGCCACTTCAACAGCACAGCCCCCCAGGGTCTGCCGCAATCATATACAGTGCATTAGGAAAGTATTCAGGCCCCTTGACTTTTTCCACATTTTGTTTTGTTACAGGCTTTATTAAAACTAGATTATTTCCCAGATCAATCTACACACAACACCCCATAATGACAAAGCAAAAACAGGTTTTTAGATTTTTCGCCACAAATAAAATAAAATACAAATAAAATACCTTATTTACATAAGTATTCAGACCCTTTGCTATGGAGACTCGAAATTGAGCTCAGTTGCATCCTGTTTCCATTGATGATCCTTGAGATGTTTCAACAACTTGATTGGAATCCACCTGTGGTAAATTCAATTGATTGGACATGATTTGGAAAGGCACACACCTGTCTATATAAGGTCCCACAGTTGACAGTGCATGGCAGAGCAAAAACCAAACCATGAGATCGAAAGAGCTCTGAGACAGGACTGTGTCGACGCACAGATCTGGGGAAGAGTCACAAAACATTTCTGCAGTATTGAAGGTCCCCAAGATCACAGTGGCCTCCATCATTCTTAAATGGAAGTAGTTTGGAACCACCGAAACTCTTCCTAGAGCTGGCCAAACTGAGCAATCGAGGGAAAGGGCCTTTGTTCAGGGAGGAGACCAAGAACCCAATGGTCACTCTGACAGAACTCCGGAGTTCCTCTGTGGAAATGGGAGAACCATTCAGAAGGACAACCATCTCTGTACTCCACCAATCAATGGTAGAGTGGCCAGACAGCCCCTCCCCTCAAGCCCCTCCTCAGGAAAAGGCCCATGATAGCTCACTTGGAGTTTGCCAAAAGTCACTTAATTAATAAATCCTCTTCGGGCTAGGGGGCACTATTTTCACGTCCGGATGAAAAGCGTGCCCAAAGTAAACTGCCTGCTACTCAGGCCCAGAAGCTAGGATATGCATATAATTGGTAGATTTGGATAGAAAACACTCTAAAGTTTCTAAAACTGTTAGAATGATGTCTGTGAGTATAACAGAACTTATTTGGCAGGCAAAACCCCGAGGACAAACCATCAAGGAAATATTTGTTTTTGGGGTGACTGTGTTTTCAATTGGTTTTCCATGGGAATCTAGATTTCTGAGGCATCTGGTTGCAGTTCCTATGGCTTCCACTGGATGTCAACAGTCTTTAGAAATTGGTTGATGTTTTTCTTTTGAGTAATGAAGAAGTAGCCCTTTCCTTTCTTGGTGTCGAGCCTAGTGGAATGTTTTGTTTGGGGCGTGCGACCTGGGGCTCGCTCCACTTTCATTTTATCCGCTATTGAACACAGTATATTCCGTCTTAAATTTTATCGATTTTTACGTTTTAAAATATCTAAAGTTGAATTAGGAAAGTTGTTTGAAATGTTTGGACCAAGTTTACAGGTAACTTTGAAGATAATTTGTAGTCATGTTGGGCGAGTTGGAACCGGTGTTTTTCTGAATCAAACACGCCAAATAAATTGACATTTTGGGGATATAATGACGGAATTTATCGAAACAAAAGGACCATTTGTGATGTCTATGGGACATTTTGGAGTGCCAACAGAAGAAGATCTTCAAAAGTAAGGCATGAATTATATCGTTATTTCTGAGTTTTGTGTCCTCAGATAATCGCATTGTTTGCTTTCGCCGTAAAGCCTTTTTGAAATCTGACACGGTGGCTGGATTAACAAGAAGTTAAGCTTTAATTTGGTGTATTGCACTTGTGATTTTATGAAAGTTAAATATTTCTAATAATTTAATTTGAATTTCGCGCTGTGCAATTTCACCGGATGTTGTTGGTTGTTGATCAACGTCTAGCCGTAGCAGGACTCTCAGACCATGAGAAACAAGATTCTCTGGTCTGATGAAACCAATATTGAACTAGTCTTTGAATGTTCTTGGGTGGCCCAGCTAGAGCCCAGACTTGAACCCGATCGAAAATCTCTGGAGAGACCTGAAAATAGTTGTGCAGTGACGCTCCCCATCCAACCTGACAGAGCTTCAGAGGATCTACAGAAAAGAATGGGAGAAACTCCCCAAAAAGAGGCGTGCCAAGCTTGTAACTTAAGTGTTGAGGCAGCGTGCAATTGGCATGCTGATTGCAGGAATGTCCACCAGAGTTGTTGCCAGATAATTGAATGATCATTTCTCTACAATAAGCCACCTCCAACGTCGTTTTAGAGGACTTGGCAGTATGTCCAACCGGCCACACATCCGCAGACCACGTGTAGCCACGCCAGCCCAGGACCTTCACGTCTGTCTTCTTAACCTAAGACCAGCCACCAGGACAATAAATGAAACTGTGGGTTTGCACAACCGAAGAATTTCTGTACGAACTGTCAGAAACCATCTCAGGGAAGCTCATCTGCGTGCTCATCGTCCTCACCATGGTCTTGACCTGACTGCAATTCAGCGTCGTAACTGACTTCATTGGGCAAATGCTCACTTTGATGGCCAGTGGCACACTGTAGAAGTGTGCTCTTCACAGGAAAAATCCCGGTTTCAACTGTACAAGGCAGATGGCAGATGTGGGGTCGGGTGGTTTGCTGATGTCAATGTTGTGAACACAGTGCCCCATGGTGGCGGTGGGGTTTTGGTATGGGCAGGCATAAGCTACAGACAACAAACACAATTGCTTTTTATCGATGGTAATTTGAATGCACAGAGATACCGGGACGAGATCCTGAGGCCCATTGTCGTGCCGCCATCAGCTCATGTTTCAGCATAATAATACACAGCCCCATATCACAAGGATCTGGGGAAAATTTCTGGAAGCTGAAAATTTCCCAGTTGTTCCATGGCCTGCATACTCAACAGACATGTCACCCATTGAGCATGTTTGGGATGCTCTGGATTGACGTGTACGACAGCGTGTTCAAGTTCCGGCCAATATCCACCAACTTCGCACAGCCATTGAAGAGGAGTGGGACAATATTCCACAGGCCAAAATCAACAGCCTGATCAACTCTATGTGAAGGAGATGTGTCGCACTGCATGGGGCAAGTGGTGGTTACACCAGATACTGACTGGTTTTCTGATCTGTGACCAACAGATGCATATCTGTATTTCCAGTCATGTGAAATCCATAGACTAGGGCCTAATGAATGTATTTAAATATACTGATTTCCTTATCTGAACTGTACCTCAGTAAAATCTTTGAAATTTTTGCATGTTGTGTTTATATTTTTGTCTGTACAATCTAATAATGATATTCTGGGATTTGTTTGTGAGTCATTTGTGAACCTTTTGATGAAAGATGTGTATAGAACTAATAGCAATCAACCAACTCCTGTGTAATTAAACTACACGTATTACACTTTGTCTATTACAAATTGTATGTTTCTCACTCCACAATTTACATAACAATGCAGTTGAAAATAATTGCAGTCTTGGCTCAGATAATTATTGAATAATATCAGGCTATCATACAATTGTATTTTTATTTTGACATGATTTTCTTTAGGCTAGATTTTGGAACTACAAGATCCACAGTTCTCGGTGCACGGCAACAGCTTGGACATGACGCTCCGGTTGCTCAACCGGGGGAAGATAGGCGGAGCTCGAGTCAAAGCAGTACACGGTTGTGGTAGAGAGGGAACAGGCGTTGTTGAAAGGGAGAGGAAGCTGAAACGGCAGTTGGTACGCAAGCTATTGCATTTTAACGTTGCTTGCATCCATTGCTATTTCCTAATGGCAACGGAGGATAAAAAGAAATCTGTGCCGCAGGCTGAATCAGAAGTCGGTTCGTTACCGACACCTCATGGCTACAATAACAATAATAACAACAACAACAATAATAACAAAGATAGCGAGGGAAGCGAGAATACGACCACGGCCACTTCGAGCGCTACCGCATCGAGCGGGACAGGAAATCACAGCATCGGGAACGGCTCTGGAGTCAACCCTACAGTGGGAAATAACGGGAAATGGGTCCGGTTGAACGTCGGCGGCACAGTATTCCTCACAACGCGGCATACCCTACTCAAAGAACAAACGTCCTTTCTCTATCGGCTCTGTCAACAACAGGACTTACATTCGGACACGGTAAGGCGAGTTGATCAAGCGCTTGGCTTCGATCAAGATAACATATCAGAGAAGAGCGATAAGGCAAGATGTTCAATCGAACTCTCATGATCACTTGATGGAATTAATTAATTGAATGGATGGATGGATAGACGAATGAATTACATTTGAATGGTACCACTAGATATGGCTCTGTGGTACCCCTACCCACCACCAGATATGGCTCTACCCAATACCTAGTGAGTCAGATGGATGTGCACTGGCTGCCTCATTCAGACCTGTGCAAAGGGTTTATGCTGGCAGCACAGAGGGGAGGAGGGTGATGGGGTAGTCAAATATCTATAGATAGGTTGGCAATATGTGACCGATCTGTTCGTGAATTACAGTACATCACTAATGAAGTAAGCCTATAATAGGATTTATTTGAGAGTGTCTGTCTCTTTCTGTATGTGTGATCACAGATAGTATTGTCCCTTGGCCTCAAACATAGCCCTATAGTAGGCTGCTATAATTGGTTTGCCCTCCTGCACCACTGGTTACAGTGAGTAGATAAGGTGCATCATCTTTGTGTGTGACCTTCATTAATGCCCTAGTGTCCATTAGTCTCGTTCCTACTCTCTCTTTCTCTCCCTCTGTCTTTTTCTCTCTTTCCATAGAATAAGTAAAGAGATTGTATGTGCGACTGCCTCTGTGTTGAGGTAAATAACACCTCTGTTTCCCTGTGGGACCTACTAAGGGACCTGGCACTAGGCTTGGCACACCGTGTAGTTCCTTGTGCAAATTCCGGGTAAACCATTAAACACACCAGATGAGGGTTGACTTTTCCTGACCGGAGGCAGTGTGGCTGAACAGAGAGGCGAGGATGACAGGCGATAGAGAGACAGAGTAGCTAATTTTTAATCTTCGCCCTCTGTGTGTGTATGTGTGTGTGTGTGTGTGTGTGCACATCTGTCTCTGTCCTCCTGCACCACTGGCCACAGTGAATAGATAAGGCGCATCATCTTTGTGTGTGACCTTCATTCCTCCTCTCCCCCTTTCTCTCTCTTATGCCTCTAGTCAAACCCCATCTACACACTCCCTCCTCTCCTCTGTTATCTCTCACCTCTTTTATGGTCCCTCTCTCCTTTCTCCCCTCTTTCTTTTCATCCTCTTCTCACACTTGAGTCATCTTATTCCTCCCAGGCTACTGTCATGTCATTGCCTCTTAAATTACTGTTTCTAAAACAGTAATAACAGTCTACTTCTTTTTCTCCCCACTAATTTACTGTTAGTCCCTTCTTGTAACCTGGTTTTTGATGAAAGGCCCCATAGAGTCCTCAGGAATACAGAGTACCCAAATCCAACATTACATCCACAGAAGAAGAGAAGACCAAGTACTAGGCCACTAGCTGTGTTTTTATTTTTCTATTACACAGATGATTCTATCTTCACAGGAGCTCTATTGTTATTCGCTGGTTTGTGCTCCAATCTGCAGTGGGTTGCCGCAGTGGTTAGAACACACACACACCAACTGTGTATTACTATTTTAATAAGATTATTGTCTGTCTGGCACCTAAAGGCTTGCCCCCCCCCTCTGTCCCAAAATACACCCCTGGTGCCTGCTGCCACCCCTGCCCTGACTCCCACTCCCTTGTGACCTCCTCCGGTCCCTTCCTGTCCCCCTCCTGCTCTTCTTTCTCTCATTATATTCTACTCTTGTCCACCTCTCCTCCTGCTCCTCTTTCACTCCTCCTGCTCTCCTTCTGGCTCTGTTCACAGTACTCCAGCTGAAACCAGCATGTATGCTGTGGTGACAGATTCTCCGTTATCCCAGTTCATGATTGTTGTGAAGCCTCTCCCTCCACCCTCTGTGTCACTGCAGATTCCAACACAAACTCATCTTGATAACCTGGGTAGTGATAAGATACATTGGTTAGGGAGTTGGGACAGTAACCGAAAGTTTGCTTGTTCGTAATCCCCGAGCAGGCAAGGTGAAAAAATCTGCCGTTCTGCTGTTGAGCAAGGCAGTTAACCACCACAACAACAGTTTCTACCCCCAAGCCATAAGACTGCTGAACAATTAACCAAATGGCCACCGGATTATTTACATTGACCCTCCCCCCATTTGTTTTTTAACACTGCTGCTACTTGCTGTTTATTATCTAGGCATAGTCACTTCACCCCTACCAACATTTAGCCATGACCTCGACTAACCTGTACCCCCACACATTGACCGGTACCCCCTGTATATAGCCCCGTTATTGTTATTTTATTGTGTTACTTTTTATAATTTTTTACTTTCGTTTATTTGGTAAATATTTTCTTAACTCTTTCTTGAACTGCGCTGTTGGTTAAGGGCTTGTAAGTAAGTATTTCACGGTAAGGTCTACACATGTTATTTTCGGAGCATGTGACATATAAAGTTTGACTTGATTTGATTTTGATCCCCGGGCGCTGATTACATGGATGTCGATTAAATAGATTTATCTTCTCAAACTATTTTGTGACATATTATCATATCTGAAAACTACAAATTGCAAGAACAAATCACTCTGGAGTAAGATGTTTACAGGATGCGTAATTTAGTCTATTAAAGTTCAAATTAGGCAGGTCTGGTGCCGAAAAAGAAAGGAAAGTCTTGCCTACTTCACCAATATTTTATTTTGAAAAAAAAGTTGTGTGGGTAGTCCAGTGAGTAAAAATACTTTAAAGTACTACATACAGTGCCTTCAGAAAGTATTCATAACCCTTGACTTATTCCACATTTTGTTGTTACGGCCTGAAATCAAAATAGATTTTTTTTGTCACCCATCTACACACAATACCCCATAATTAATTAAGTGAAAACATGTTTTTAGAAATGTTTCACATTTATTAAAATGTAATATAGAAATATCTAATTTACGTAAGTATTCACATGCCTCAGTCAATACTTTGTACAAGCACCTTTCAAGCACAGCTGTGAGTCTTTCTGGGTTAGTCTCTAATAGCTTTCCACACATGGATTGTGCAACATTCCCATTTTTATTTTTGAAATTTTTCAAGCTCTATCAAATTGGTTGTTGATCATAGTCTACCGAAAGTTGTCTGTTCTTTCAGGCCTAAATATGCGCACTGGCCAGGTAGCCTCTAGGCCTACTTCTAAGCGTAATTGGGTGTGTGTCCTGTTATACTGGTGATATACAGTATGTAATGGGGAATTGATATACACTAACAATCAAACGCAAACAATTCACATAATTAAGTTATAAAACAATAAATGTGCACAATTGGCAGGGAGAGAGCGCATTCTGGAGAGAGAAGTGCATCTGGGCGTTACATGATCAATCCGACATCTGCATTGGCCATGCAGCATTTACAGTAATACGGCCTGTGCAGAAGGCAGGAGATTCATACTTCTTGCGCTTCGTGGAGCAGTGCAGAGCGGTTGTGAAGGAAGTTGTCAAGGAAGTGAGTTTGGGTTTATACAGGATGTACCGCCCCCACCTACCGTCAACCAACCAATCAATGCAGAGCTATATGGAGCCCTCCACATTGTTACAACATTTGGGAGGCACATGGCCGATGCGGTACAAAGGTCGACACTCCATTTGGAGCCACCGACCATATTTTCGGATCAAGCATATATTGGCTTTTAGTCTAGACCTCAGCAATGTATTAGTTCACTGAGATGGGCACAAATATATATTTAATACTGCTCTACTAAAAATGATTGGTCGACCAACAGCCACTCAACCAAACAATGACCAGTTGACTCATTGGGGTCAGCCCTAGTTGATAATTGCCATACATTTTCAAGTAAATTTAAGTAAAAACTGTAACTCGGCCACTCTGGAACATTCACAGTCTTCTTGGTAAACGACTCCAGTGTAGATTTGGCCTTGTGTTTTAGGTTATTGTCCTGCTGAAAGGTTAATTCCTATGGAGAAAATATGGAAAATATGGAGAGTGGCACTATGTATTGGATTTACCCCAAACGTAACATTTTGTATTCAGGACAAAAAGTGAATTGTTTAGCTACATTTTTTTGCAGCTTTTATTTAGTGCCTTGTTGCAAACAGGATGCATGTTTTGGAATATTTTTATTCTGTACAGGCTTCCTTCTTTTCACTCTGTCAATTAGGTTAGTATTGTGGAGTAACTACAATGTTGTTGATCCATTCTCAGTTTTTTTTCTATCACAGCCATTAAACTCTCTTAACTGTTTTAAAGTCACCATTAGCCAAATCCTTGAGCGGTTTCCTTCCTCTCCAGCAACTGAGTTAGGAAGGATGCCTGTATCTTTGTAGTGTCTGGGTGTATTGATACACCATCTAAAGTGTAATGAATAACTTCACCATGCTCAAAGGGATATTCAATGTCTGCTTTTATATTTTTACCCATCTACCAATAGGTGCCCTTCTTTGCGAGGCATTGGAAAACCTCCCTTGTTTTTGGGGTTAAAGCTGTGTTCGAAATGCACTGCTCGACTGAGGGACCTTACAGATAATTCTATGTGTTGGGTAGAGAGATAATGCAGTCATTCAAAAATAATGTTAAAGACTATTATTGCACACAGAGTGAGTCCATGCAACTGATTATGTAACTTGTTAAGTACATTTTTACTCTTGAATATATTTAGGCTTGCCATAACAAAGTGGCTGAATACTTGTTGACTCAAGACAATTCAGCTTTTCTATTTAACTAATTAGTAACCATTTGGATAAACATAATTCTACTTTGACATTATAGGGTATAGTGTGTAGTCCAGTGACCCACAAAAATCTAAATTTAATAAATTTTAAATTCCGGATGTAACACAACAAAATGTGGAAAAAGTCAAGGGGTTTGAATACTTTCTGTGCAATATGCAACACTGTTGTTGGCAGAGTGATTTAGGACTTTACAAGGTTAGAGGCTAGTGTTATGTGCTCTTGTGTGTACTATTTGACTTCCAATCCAAAATAGACCCAGTACTGAAGTAGCACAGTTGCAGATCTGTATGTGCTTCAGACAACTTTATCGTTTATGTTGTCATACATGATAAAGGCAGTTCACTAAAACACTTGATTTCAAAGTTTAACAAACCCTACAACTCTATACACAAGACTACTTTTTAACAATTTACACAGAACATTTTACTAAAACACATTTACTGAAAGAACTGTGCAATTGCAAAGTTTGGTAACAGAATTTCGGTAAAAATCTCCCTCAGTTTTTTGTGTCCAGGTTTTCCAAAAACTGTTAAATATCTGCTGAGATTTCAACAATGTCTGCAGAAGGAATGGGGTGTCAGTAAAGGACATTACACATTGAATTAAAAAAATATATATTTTGGTTATTGAACTATAGTAAGTGAAGTGGATTTACACCCGGTAACAGAATTGCGGTAACATAATAGTTTCATGGGTCCCTGAGCTGTACTACACAGAAATGCATAATTATGGATATGAATGTCATTCTCTTCATGGTGGTGTATCCTAAATAGGTACACTAAGGTATACATATTCAATATCCTCCTTTGCATATTTGGGTATTATTCTACACACTGGCTATTATTATTTTTTTTATTAGCTCTGCCCCCGAACAAGACCAAACTTGGACCAAATCTGAACCAGACATTAATGTCAATGTTTCACACGTTTGGAACTCAAAGTACAGAATAGTAGAGTTCAGTAGAGTACAGTATAGCACAGTACAGTACACTAGAGTTCAGTAAGTAGTGTATAGAGTTGAGTTCAGTACAGTACAATATAGTACAGTAGAGTACAGTAAAGTATAATATTGTTCAATACAGTACAGTAGAGTACATTAGTGTACTCAACTCAAGTGTGCTCTACTGTGTTTTGTACTGAAATCTGCTCTACTGTACTGTGCAGTACTGTACTGAACTATACTCTTGTTTACTGTGCTGTACTGTACTCTACTGCGCTGTCCAAACTTTTGAACCTAACTGTGGTTTGTGACTACTATGATTTTCCATTGTAGCCAGTTCAATTGCAGAATATCCGTTACCAATTATTTTGTTGGGGGAAATTCCTTTACCAAATTCCGAGTTTGAATCACTTAATTCATAAACAAAATTGGTATCTTTAAAAACACGAACTAATTTATAGGTCTACCTTCTGTGAACTTTAATTATCCTCCCTCTTCATGAGGAAAATAAGTTAGAAAATATCTGAAAGATAGGTGGGTTTTTGGTAAAGGAATTTCAAGGCACAAGGCAATGTTTCTTAAAGTTACAGAAGGCAAAACTAAATATGTGTTGATATTAGTCTTTACTTTAACATTATTGTGTTTTGATGCATTTCTGATACCGTTTAAGACTTTTTCTGTCAGATGTTTTCTATGACCCCTTTTCCATCTGTTTGACAAGAAATCAAAGCCTTTGCTTGTTCTTAATTTTTAGGATGGAAAATAGTTGAAAAATGTATATATGCCTTAATAAATAAATAAAATACTCTTTGCTTTCATTAGACACTCAATTTGATATTCTCCTATGAACTTCACATGTTGGTGCACATGGGTCCTTTTAGATGGAAATGACCTGACCAGGCTAGCATTAGACTGGTTCAGTTTGGTCTCAGCCAGTGTTTTCACACCAGGAGAGGAAGTAAAGATTGTATGTGTGTCTGTGTCTGTCTCTATTTCTGTGCTGAGACAAATAACACCTCTGTTTGCCTAACAGATATTTCCTGTGGGACCCAGTGATTCCCCCATAGAGACCTGGCACTAGGCTAGGCACACCGTGTAGTTCCTTGGGTAAACCATTAACACACCAGATGAGGATTGGATCTTCCGTGGCATTTTTTTAATGGGCTGACTGGCGGCAGTGTGGCTGAACAGACAAGCCAGGATCACAGGAGATCACAGATATAGTGCATTTTTCATCTTCACCCTCACTGTGTACGTTTATGCGTGAGTGCATATGTTTATCATTCATAGCGAGGGTACCTAGATATTCTGGAAGCCTCACATAGGTGTTGTCATCATACATACTGTCAAGTCATGTCCAATGAGGAGGTTTCTGTCTGTCCTCAACTGTAGTTGCTCTGGGTTTGTTTGTCTCTCTGCCTCTGTCTAGGCCCCTTTCCCCCAGCAACTCTCCTTGTGCCCTTGTCTGTCCTCTGTATCTCTCTCTTTCTGTCTCTCTGTCTCTCTCCCTCCCCCTATCTGAGTCCTCGTCTATCCAGTGTCTGCCAGCTCTCATCTCCAATCGATTCTCCTCTTCTCTGCCTGTCTCCCCCAATCCCTTCTTCATTCAGCTGAGTGCCTCACATACCCTCCATCCCTCTGCCGTCTCGCTCTGATCTGCAGGCTCTCATTCCTTTCCCTCCATTCCTATTATTTTGCAGCACTTCTTCGATTCAGATTCAGAGCTGTGCCCTCTTACCACAGCCTCTCCATCCCACCCCTCTTCTCCATCCCTCCATCCCACTCTCCATCTGCTCCTTAATCAGCTACTTCTGTCTTTCTCCTCCTCTCTTATCTAGCTCACTCCACTCTGCCACTTGTTTGTGTTCCTGAATCTCTCTCTCCCATTCTCCTCTTTCTCATCTCTCTCTACCTCTCTCTCTCTGTCTAGAGTGTCTGCGTCTCTGTGTTTGAAAATGGGTGCCTGGGGCTGGTTTAGTAATCGGCATGCAGGGTGCGCTTTATGGAGATGCTGTAAAGGCACTGGCATGCCGTCAGCCAAGAAAGGGCCAAGCCATGTGAATGTAACAGGCTCTCTCTCAATCTTTCTCTCTCTCTTCACTCTCAGTCCCTCTTTATATATCCCCTCTCTCTCCTTATCTCTATCCCCCCCCACCACACTCTCTCTGAATCTCTCTCGCACTAACTGTAATATAGAACCACTAGGCTCTAATAGTGCCACTCTATCACTGAAAAGAGGACTTTTGCTGTTAGTGTGAAACAAGTAATCGCAAGGGGGTTTCCAAACATAGATATTGACCAAAACCCAATACAATAGAATTGCACAATAGAATAGCACTTAATATTGATCTCATATTCATACCTTTATTAATTCTTATGGTTGTTCTCTCCCTTCCTGTGTTGTAGGACGAGACAGGGGCCTATGTGATAGACAGAGACCCCACCTACTTCGGCCCCATCCTTAACTACCTGCGACACGGCAAACTGGTCTACAACAAGGAGCTGGCTGAAGAAGGTACTAGATTAAGACTTGTAATAAGAAAGTAATAGCACTTTGATTGACCACGTGTGTGTGTGTGTGTGTGCGTGTGTGTGTGTGTGTTGTGCTCTCTCCCAGGTGTGTTAGAGGAGGCTGAGTTCTACAACATCACTCCTCTGATAAAACTGATCAAGGAGAGGATCCTGGAGCGGGACTGTAAAGTCACACAGGTCAAACACACACACACACTCAGCTTTGTTTTTGTGAATTTTCTGGACTTTATGGGGAGTTCATTTTTTTCCTTAATCCTAATTCAGGGCATGAAAAACGTCATGACTTTTCAAATTTTTTATTTTTTTTCCTACCTTGTCAAGACTTTCTGGTGACTTGTCAGGACATTGTGGTCCTGATAAGGTAGGAAACATATACATACACACACACACACACACACACACACACACACACACACACACACACACACACACACACACACACACACACACACACACACACACACACACACACACACACACACACACACACACACACACACACACACACACACACACACACACACACACAGTAGATAAGATACAGGGATTTACACAAATACAAGATGGCTACAGGTCTGCTAAAATAAAAACAGACTTGTGCATGTGCCAAGCAGAAAGACTGTTCAGCCATGTGTTTCACTCTGTATTTTCAAGTTATTTTCAGTATATTTCACCCATGTCTATGATTTCTGTTATGTAACTTTCAATCTTCCTCCTACTCTCTCTGTATTATACGCTTTACTGTACCCTCCGTCTCTACCCTTCGGCTAGACACACGCTCATGCACACACACACTGTGGGCTGTGGGGGTGCGTGCTACACCACTGCTTATAACTATAAGAAATCTAAGATGTGTCAAATAAATTATATCAAGCTCAGAGCACCAGCTATGCATTTGGCTAGTGGTTAGATGTCAAATCAAGGCTCTTGGTTACAGCAGACTTTCAATCCCCTCCTAGATGCGTACATAAAAAAAGAAATAAATATTTTATTGCTAAATAGTGTCCCTTGTGTGCACTTCCGATAATACCATATGTTCCAGTATGGTACAGAAACGGTGTGACTGTATCTGGATAGCATCCAACCCTAACGCTCACTCTCACTATCATTCATCTTCCAAACATCACTACCTCTTGCTAACCTCTCGCTCTCCCAATCCTCTTTCTCTCTGCTAATAAATGCCTTTTCTTTCCTTTCCTTACAAACATCTCACCTTCTCCAACTATTGGTCACTCTGTTTTCTCTTCTGTCTCGTTCTCTCCCTTCCTAACAACCCCCTCTCTCTCTCTCTCTCTCTCTCTCTCTCTCTCTCATTCTACATCCATACACCTTTCCCACCTACCCATATCTGTACATTCCCTCCCTCCTTCTCCTCACTTTACACCCTCTCTCTCCGTCCATCAGCAGGTGCCTCCTAAACATGTGTACCGGGTGCTGCAGTGCCAGGAGGAGGAGCTGACCCAGATGGTTTCCACCATGTCAGACGGCTGGAAGTTTGAGCAGGTCAGCGTGCGCACCTGCAGAAAGCCCCGCACCGGACTGCTCTGGACTGTGGGTTGGACTCACGCTGCTGCTCTGCTCTACCACACTCCCAACCAATCAACCCCTTTCCTGCTCTCTGTTAGCCAATCAGAGCCTCAGAGTCAGACCAATCAGACCAATCCGAGACCAAGGCACAGTCCCAATCTGCTCACAAAAACGGCCTCCTTTTCACATTTCCTTCCCCTCAGAAGAAGACTGATCTAAACAGACAGACCAGTGATCATAAGGGGAAGGAGATGCAAACAGGAAGCAGAGCCAAGGAAGCTCCAGTGGAAGCTATCATATGTTGTCACATTGCCAGTTCAGTAAAGTGTTTTGAGTAATACTGTAATGCTAAACATTGCCGTCAGTGCTTCAGGGTGTACAGTTCAGTCTCACTGCCCACAGTAGAGTTGTAGCAGACATGTAGTGCTGCTAGGCTGTCCTTACCCTCTGTCCCTCCTCCCTGCATGAGCATCCATGGGTTTACCTGCTGTGATACAGGCCACCTCTCTTTCTCTGTCCATCTTTCTCTCTTTTTCTCTCTGTCTCTGATAGATGGTAAACATTGGTTCGTCATATAGCTATGGGACAGAGGACCAGGCAGAGTTTCTGTGTGTGGTGTCCAAGGAGCTACACACACCTGGCTCAGGCCTGGGCACCGAACAGAGCCACAAGACCAAGGTGAGACTGACACACAGGAAACATATACACACACACACAGGTACACGGGCAGATGAGTCCGAGGGATATACTCATACATCGTACATCACACACAAATTCACCATTCACATATCACCACCATTCACTTCCACAAAGGTCTGAAGTAGCAGGATACGGATCTGTCACAGAGTGTCTCCCTGTGACATTTCTCTTCATCCAAGATGATCTGAGTATCCTTTGATCTTAGTGTTGGCATTTTCCACTCAAACACTGAATGTCACACACACAACTCCCAAATGTCATCCACAAGCGCATTCACATTCACTCCATCATCCACACCTCCCTCTCTCTCATTCTCTCTTTCACTCTTAATCCCTCTCCCAGATACTCAATCTGTTCATTCTTTTTTGTTGTTGTCGTTCTGTCTCATTTTTTTTATTCTCCGTCCTTTTATTCGAGTGAAGGCTTCAGAGGTGCAGCAGGAGAAAGGAGCGCAGGATGAGGTGGAGGGAGGAGAGAGAAATACCACCCCGAATGAGTGGATAAGGGAATGACAGTCTTGTGTCAGTGTTCCAAAGACGTGAATGGGTGAGGATCCATGCTAGTGTTGTTGGCTGGTAGTGGGTAGTAGCAGTAGTAGACTGTGATCAAAAGGGATCCAGGGCTGTTCCACAGCATTACATTTGCCCCAAACTCCATACAGTACTCAAAGGCCAAGGAGAGACTAACTTTTATTAAAGTTTGTTTTGATTTACAAATATGTAGAGAGAAAAAAGTAGGCCTTGCACTTTTGCTCCCCATCTTAAAAAGTGAACTACTATTTGTTTGAAATACCATTTGTGATGCCAGAGTGTTCGATATTGCTCTGGGGCCATTGTGTCCTGCCTGGGAAATGATCTGTTCAGCAGCATAACCCAGCTGGACTGATGATGAGTTAGTCTCACTAGGCAGGCGGGTTGCCTCTCACATTAACAATGCCCTAGATCTGGGATTTCCCAGACTAATGATGAGCTAACGCTGCTGTGCTGCCATTGATCCAACCCGACACCCAAATGTCTCTCATTACCAATGCAATGACATGGAATAGCCCTGACATTTTGTGTAGTGGTAGTATTAGTGTGTTTTACATTTTACATGAAAAAAGACACAAACACACAATCTTACTTGTGCATGTGTAAAGGGGACATTTTGGCAGGACTGCACAGTGGGGCTGTGACGTTTATGTTTATCCAAACAGCAATTAATCAAGTGCCGAGTAGAGCCAAAGAAACAATACAAGCGCATGTTGTTGTTTTTCCATTCACAACAAAGGGAGTCCTGGATGTCACAAACACTATTACTTTATCATTCTGTCCCCATCGTCACCATCAGCATCAAACATAAAAAATACTACATGTACTGTATGTGTTTAGATTGTTTCACATGTCACCCAATCAAAGCTGATACACAGTATGAGATGTTCCCCAGTTGTAAAATATTGTGACGCGTCACATGAACATGTAACCGATCAACTCCGAAATACAACCTTGAGAATATGTCGTCTTCAAAGAGGGCATCCTCTGATGTTTCTCCTGTCTGTGCTTGTCTTCCAGCTTTTTCAGATCCATGGATCACGGATGTACTAGAGAGAATTGTACTTTTGTAGCTTGACATTTAATTTTGTGTTTGTTGACATATGTTTTATCGTTGTTGTTGCTTTTAGAAGAAAAATAACAGAAGTGCTCAAACATTATTTTGAAAGATTATCGAAGTGTCCCTCTCACCAGCAGCGAAACGCCAATATTTCAAAGTGTGTAGAGACGGATATATGTTTAATGTTTTTAATTTATTATCATTATCATTTTTTTATGTATTTTAGTTCCAATCACCACTTAAGCCATGGAAGTTAGTGAATCTTAGTAAAATAGATTTGACCAAAGACAATGATTAAAAGCACTGCAAATCAATGTGCTCATCCAAATGTGAAAAATGGTTTGAAATTTACATGAAATATGTGGAATCTGTAAGTAAATAAGTAAATTAGTAAATAAGTAAATTGTTGTTGTTTGCACTAGTTCTGACTTGTCTGATGCTTGATACAGTAGTGAGACCTGGGCCTGAGCCAGTGATGTGGCAATGTCCTGTCTCTGATACTGCTCTGCTGCAGTAGAGATTGACAGTGAGACTCACACAGAAAGACAGACATATGTCAACTAACTGGCCACAGTCAGCACCACAAAAAACTCTTCCTCCTTACACACACTCCCTTACGCTCTCTCACAGACACGCACACACACAGTCTTGTATAATTAACTTTGTTCGGGCACACAATTCAGTCCCATTCAAAATCCTATTTTTCCTAAACTTAAGTATAGTTAAACACGGGTACACACACTCACTCACTCACTCACTGACTCACTCACTCACTCACTCACTCACTCACTCACTCACTCACTCACTCACTCACGCACTCACTCACTCACTCCTTCACTCACACACACATACCCATAGCAGTGCTTCCTGTCGGGACATGTGTGTTCCCTGAGGCATGTGCATGCTCAGCAGAGCAGAGCTCTCAGCCTGTCGCCCTTGCCTGGCTCCAGTGTGACTCTAGGCCCTGGCAGGATAAAGAAGAGAAAGGTGCTGAAAGAGGTCTGTGTCTGAAGTGGCACCTTATTCCCTACATAATGCACTACTCTGGTCAAAGGTACTGCACTATATATGGAATAGGGTGCCATTTTGGATGCAACCCTGTTCTCTGCTCATGTTGTAATGACAGGCCCTTGCACCCTTAGGCCAGGATGTTGTCATTAATACTTTTAGCTAGGACTATGGCACAAATATTGTTAAAGAATTTCATGTTTTTGTATGTATTTCACTGTAAATGAGTAGAAAGGAGGTAAGATAAGACCTTGTCAAAGGCATCAGCACTTAGAACAGAAAATTGTTGCAACTGAATTAGAAGGTTTTGGCACTGGCCATTATCACCTCCGAGCCCCTGCAGCCCAATACTGTCACAGTCCGTAGAGACAGCCTGTCTCTGCAACCTTCAAATACTGCAAATATACTCATTCTAGTCTCTGCATGTCAACATACCCACAGATCACCATTTGAGTTGATTTCATTTAAAAGCTTTCATGGGGGCAATATTGTGTTTTTGTGCATGTGCGTTGTGAATATAATGTTTGGCTTTGGTCATCAAAAAAGCATAGCATATGGATTAAGATCACTTAATTGGTCAATTGCACACAAGGTCCAACCAACATTTGACATCTGCTTTTAACCCAACTCATCCAAAGCATACATATACAGTTTTTTTTAGAGCAGTGTGTGGGCGCTGCCAAACTGCGCTGTTGTTTTGGGGGGTTAAGTGCCTTGCTCAAAGTCAGGCAGTGGCATCTAGGAATTGATACCAGCAACCCTCATGTTGCCAGCTCACTTCGCACAAGACTTTTGCCGTCGGACACACTTCAAGTTGCTGGCTCGCCTCCCTAACTGTTAGGCTACCTCTCTAACCGCGAGGCTTGGGTGCCTTGGTTTCAAGCGAACACAATATAGGCATGTACAAAGTCTCTGGGAAAATTTGTTTGAGTCGGTCAATGGCTGCAAAATTACTATAATACATTTCTTTTGTACATGTGTTTTGGTTATTTATTTTCATGACATTTTAATTGCATGTTTTTTTCAGTATCATGATTATTGCTGTAAAATATTTTTTACAACCAAGCTTATCTTGTTTTTCTCCTGTTTTTAAGTATCATTGTTTATGTATTCCATGTCTAGCCATGTGCCTGGCATTGACCTCATGTTTTGGTGGTTTTGCATCAGAAGATGTCCCCCTTAATGAGACTACTCTAGTTTGTAGCCTTAGCTCAAACTGTTTGTGCTTTTCCAAGACATCAGAACTTGAGCTGAAAACCTGGTATTCCTCAGCATGTTAAAAAAAAAAAAAAAAAATGTTCTACTCATCCATGAGCATGACAGATTTTATCTATTTATATATATATATATACGTGTATGTATACAGTACCAGTCAAAAGTTTGGACACCTACTCATTCAAGGGTTTTTCTTTATTTTTACTATTTTCAACATTGTTGAATAATAGTGAAGACATCGAAACTATGAAATAACATATATATGGAATCATGTAGTAACCAAAAAAATGTTAAACAAATCAAAATATATATTTCAGATTTTATATTTCAGATTCTTCAAAGTAGCCTTGATGACAGCTTTGCACACTCTTGGCATTCTCTCAATCAGCTTCACCTGGAATGCTTTTCCAACAGTCTTGAAGGAGTTCCCACATATGCTGAGCACTTGTTGGCTGCTTTTCCTTCACTTTGCGGTCCAAATCATCCCAAACCATCTCAATTTGGTTGAGGTTTGGGTGATTGTGGAGGCCAGGTCATCTGATGCAGCACTCATCCCTCTCCTTCTTCGTCAAATAGTCCTTACACAGCCTGGAGGTGTGTTGGGTCATTGTCCTGTTGAAAAACAAATGATAGTCCCATTAAGCTCAAACCAGATGGGATGGTGTATCTTCTGCAGAATGCTGTGGTAGCCATGCTGGTTAAGTGTGCCTTGAATTTTAAATAAATCACTGACTGTGTCACCAGCAAAGCACCCCCGCACCATCACACCTCGGCCTCCATGCTTCACAGTGGGAACCACACGTGCAGAGATCATCCGTTCACCGACTCTGCGTCTCACAAAGACACGGCAATTGGAACCAAAGATCTCAAATTTGGACTCATCAGACCAAAAGACAGATTTCCACCGATCTAATGTCCATTGTTCATGTTTCTTGGCCCAAGCAACTCTCTTCTTGTTATTGGTGTCCTTTAGTAGTGGTTTCCAGCAATTCCACCATAAAGGCCTGATTCACACAGTCTCCTCTGAACAGTTGATGTTGAGATGTGTCTGTTACTTGAATTCTGTGAAGCATTTATTTGGGCTGCAATTTCAGATGCTGGTAACTCTAATGAACTTATTGTCTGCAGCAGAGGTAACTCTGGGTCTTCCTTTCCTATGGCGGTCCTCATGAGAGCCAGTTTCATCATAACGCTTGAAGGTTTTTGGGAAGTGTTCTGCATTGACTGACCTTCATGTCTTAAAGTAATGATGGACTGTCGTTTCTCTTTGCTAATTTGAGTTGTTCTTGCCATAATATGGACTTGGTCTTTTACCAAATAGGTCTATCTTCTGTATACCACCCCTACCTTGTCACAACACAACTGATTGGCTCAAATGCATTAAGAAGGATAGTTTTAACAAGGTAAACCTGTCAATTGAAATGCATTCCAGGTGACTAATTAATGAAGTTGGTTGAGAGAATGCCAAGAGTGTGCAAAGCTGTCATCAAGGCAAAGGGTGGCTACTTTGAAGAATCTCAAATATAAAATATATTTTGATTTGTTTAACACGTTTTTGGTTACTATATGATTCCATATGTGTTATTTCATAGTTTTAATGTCTTCACTATTATTCTACAATGTAGACCATAGTACAAATAAAGAAAAACCCTTGAACGAGTAAGTTAGGTTTGTACCAACTTTTGTCTGGTACTATATATGGGTTTCACTGTAGTTAATCTCATTAACTTGTTCCCGGACAATAGATCAGAACTGATTTTTTTTTTATTGGGCATCTAATGCTGTTACAATAGCCAGGGTTGATTTGCTTTACAATACATTATCTTTATACATATGTTTTTTATGGGTATAACAGTAATAGCAGTCATGCTATATTCTTGTTAAAAAAAATAATCTAAACAATGTAAATATGTGTTAGACAATTGTGCATAATCATTTATAATTCACTGTAGAAAATCAGTGAGAACTTCCTTCCTACCCCCTTTAACGAAAACTTCAATGTGCTCAGATACACCCCCATAAGTTCTCAGACATCAGTGACATGGGAATTGTAATGCCTCAATATACTGTAACAGGCTCAATGAAACATGGGTCAATGTTTTCAGTCCCGTCAAGTAGTATTATTATTTGTAACATGCTGTACAGGAATGATTCCAACAACTGTAAAATATAATCACATAAATAAATACAGTTTCAATGTCATTTGTTTTTAAACCATAAATCATTAAAATTTTCAAGATGAAATATTATCACAACAATGGTCCGCATATATTGCAATCAGTTAAAAGGAAGAAATGTATGATGATTAATAATATTAATATTTGATTGTAGACAACACAATTATTTAACACTTAAAGGTACAATAAGTACTTTTTGCTATTTGCTGTTCTACCTAAGGTCAGTATTTTTTTTCTCATCGTTTTTGGAATTTCTAGTGCTGAGGTTGTGGAGGGGAAGGTTTCCAGTATATCAGTACAGTGCTTAGTTGGTCTACAGCTTTGTGGTTCCTCCAAAAGGCCAGAATTCTAACTCAAGATCTGCATGTGACTTTAGACTTTCACATCAATAGACAAAACAACAACATAATAACCCTATTTCTCCTTATCAAAATAACTAAAAGAAAGTACTGAAGTTGTTGACCGTAGCCAGATGGAGGTACTCTGGCTGGTCATCGTTAACCTCCTCCTCTCCCCCCTGCTCCCCTCCATCCCTCCCCACCCTCCTCTGCCTCATGGACAGGGTATTCCTCTTCTCCATGACCTCTGACCCCAGCGAGCGGTTCTCAAGACACTCCTGGATCATCTGGGCCAGGTCCTGCTGCAGACGCTGGCAGTTCTCCCTGCAGGGAAGGACAAGGACATAGGAGTTAATTATATAGATCTACATACAGTTCATTCGGAAAGTATTCAGACCCCTTGACCTTTTCCCAAAAAATGTACTTGTGAGCCTTATTCTAAAATGGATTAAATCGTTTTCCCCCCTCGTCAATCTACACACAATACCCCATAATGACAAAGCAAAAACTGTTTTTTTGCACATTTATTAAAAACAAAAAACAAAATATTACATTTACATAAGTATTCAGACCCTTTACCCAGTACTTTGTTGAAGCCCCTTTGGCAGCGATTACAGCCTCGAGTCTTATTCTGTATGACGCTACAAGCTTGGCCCACCTGTATTTGGAGAGTTTCTCCCATTCTTCTCTGCAAATTCTCTCAAGCTCTGTCAGGTTGGATGGGGAGTGTCGCTGCACAGCTATTTTCAGGTCTCTCCAGAGATGTTCGATCGGGTTCAAGTCTGGGCTCTGGCTGGACCACTCAAGGACATTCAGAGACTTTTCCTGAAGCCACTCCTGCGTTGTCTTGGCTGTGTGCTTAGGGTCGATGTCCTGTTGGAAGATCTCTCTGTACTTTGCTCTGTTTATCTTTCCCTTGATCCTGACTAGTCTTACAGTCCCTGCCTCTGAAAAAAAACACAACATGATGCTGCCACCACCACCATTCTTCACCGTAGGGATGGTGCCAGGTTTCCTCCAGACGTGACACTTGACATTCAGGCCAAAGAATTCAGTCTTAGTTTCATCAGACCAGAGAATCTTGTTTCTCATGGTCTGAGAGTCCTTTTGGTGCCTTTTGGCAAACTCCAAGCGGGCTGTCATGTGCATTTTACTGAGGAGTGGCTTCCATCTGGCCACTCTATCATAAAGGCCTGATTGATGGAGTGCTGCAGAGATGGCTGTCCTGGAATGTTCTCCCATCTCCACAGAGGAGCTCTGTCAGAGTGACCATCTGGTTCTTGGTCATTTCCCTGACCAAGGCCCTTTCCCCCCGATTGTTCAGTTTGGCCGGTTGGCCAGCTATTCTTCCATTTAAGAATGATGGAGGCCACTGTGTTCTTGAGGAACTTCAATGCTGCAGAAATGTTTTGGTACTCTTCCCCAGATCTGTGCCTTGACACAATCCTGTCTTAGAGCTCTACGGGCAATTCCTTTGACCTCATGGCTCAGTTTTTGCTCTGACATGCACTGTCAACTGTGGGACCTTTAAATAGACAGGTGTGTGCCTTTCCCAATCATATCCAATCAACTGAATTTACCACAGGTGGACTCAAATCAAGTTGTAGAAACATCGCAAGAATTATCAAGGGAAACATGATGCACCTGAGCTCAATTTCGAGTCTCATAGCAAAGGGTCTGAATACTTATGTAAATATGGTATTTCTGTTTTACATTTTTTATACATTTGCTGTTTTTACTTTGTCATTATCGAGTATTGTGTGTAGATTGATAAGGGAAACAAATAATTTAATCAATTTTTGAATAAGGCTGTAACGTAACAAAATGTGAAAAAAGGAAAGGGGTCTGAATTCTTTCCGAATGCACTGTAGATATGTAGCTCTAATGATATCTGTTTACCCTACAAAATGGAAGAAAGACATGAATGTAGAAGTTAATAATATAGATAGATCTAAAGATGACGTGTAGCTCTAGTGATGCTCATACTCTACTAAGTTATAGGGGAGCATATAAATGAGCAGCAGGTTAACTCACGCTGTCGGTGGCGTTGGCAAGTTGTAGTCCTGTCCTGTTTCACCTGTCAACCAGTAGGTCAACTCTGTGCCTTTACCCTGGGATATATATATACACACACACACACACACAATCTTATATGATATTCAACACAGTAAATAAGAGTACTAAATAGTACAAATGGCAAAAAAATCTGTATGATTCTGTCATGACAAACAGCAAAGCGCAAAGCGGCATGTGCCATGTCCATACCTTGAGAAAAGTCTCCCCTCTCTTCTCGTACTCAAACTTGCAGTCTGTCCTCTGTAGGATGCTGATGGTGGGCTGACTGACGTGGATTCTCAGGGCTGGATGGAGAGAGACAGAGTTGTATTTTACTCACCTGCCATGACAGCTGATATGAACATTTTATGTTTGTGTAGATTTGGTGTGGATATTTCCAGTGTTCCTGTAGCCTGCTTACGATGTCCCGTTGACTCCATGCTAGATGCAGTGTTGACTGTGTCTCCAAACAGGCAGTATCTGGGCATCTTTATACCCACCACTCCTGCTGCACAGGGGCCTAGGGAACAAGTAGTGAGACTTAAGGGGGGTATTGATGACAGACAGGGAGGAGAGAGTGAGGGAAGTTACAGGAAAGAGCAGAGACTAAGGAGGTTTTGTATTGATGATATGTACGAGGAGAGAGAAGGACGTGTTATGAATTGAGGATAGGTCTTGGGGAGCTACGGATACCTGAGTGCATCCCAATGCGGATCCACACAGGTAGTCCCGGCAGATGTCTGAGCTGGAAGGTCCCCATAAATGCCAGAATGTCCAGGGCCATGCGGGAGATGTCCACCGCGTGCCTGTTCCCGTTCCGCCGAGGCAACCCCGACGCCACCATGTACGCATCACCTATCGTCTCCACCTGACACAGGACAAGAAGGAAGACATAGAAGCTATACATCTGCTATTGAACTAAACGTTTTGGTTTACAGTAAGCCTAGCCTCAACGACAACCCTAACCTCAACCCTAACCTTGTATACGTCGTGGTGGTCGAGGATGCTGTCGAAGCCCTTGTAGATGTCGTTGAGCATGTCCACCACTTCCATGGGGGTGCTGTACTGGCACAGGGTGGTGAAGCCCACGATGTCGCTGAAGTAGACCGTCACCTCCTCAAACAGCTCCGGCTCCACGATGCCTGTCTCTTTCAGAGAACGCACCACAGGACTGGAGAGAGAGAAGTCATTTGCTGGTCTTAAAGTGGTTTTCTGGTTGTGCAGTCTGACAAAGTCCTTCTGGTTGAAACACTGCACTTTATAAAACAAGAACATGGAACTGTGTTCGGGTGTCTGTTTCTTTTTGTTGTTGTTTGTCGACTGACCGAGGCAGCAGCATGAAGTTGAGGCAGTCGGCCCTGTCTCTCTCAGCCTTGTACAGCGCCGTCCTCTCCTCCACCAGGTGCTCCAGGTTCCGGGAGTACATCTGTAGACGACGGATCAGGTTGTCCATGTAGCTCTCATTAGCCTGGTTGTGCAGGTTACTATGGAGAAAAGAACAGGATCAGTCACACACACATATACACACACACCCACACGCGCCACTTTTCAATGTGAGGGATTTCTCAAATGTATCTTAAATGAAAGAGAAGGGTGCAGCTCTACAGCAATTACATGTTAGTTATTTAGAAGCACTGCAAACCATAACCATGCTCGTCTTACTTATATCTCTATTTATTTTGACCAGTTGTCATGTTACAGAGACATTTTACCATCTTTGTAAATGTATTCTTCACCTTTCTGATAAAATGGCCAAGTCCTGGCAAGTGTTTGGCTCTATCCAATAAAAGAGAGATAAAAGTAGGTAGCTGGTACCTGAAGATCTTCCCCAGTGAGTTCTCTATCTTCTTAAAGTCAGGCCTTCGCTCTGGGTCCTCATCCCAGCAGATCTTTATCAGCATGTACACCTGTGGGCATTCAGAAAAAGAAATATGTACAAGTCAATGTGGATTACAGACTCTCTATCTCTATATCTGTCTTTCTCTGTACTGTAAGCCCTCCCCATCTCTGTCTCTCTCTGTTGCACACAAACAGACAGACAAACACACAAACAAATGCCAATCTTACCTCCAGTTCTTTTTCTCCTGCAGTCTCAAAATTCAGATCAGGTCTGAAATAGGTTATTTTGATAGGGTACTGCACTCTGGCCATTTTCTCTGATGAAGACAGAACATCGTGTGTGAGCGTCTTGTTAATCTGCTACACTATGTTGTGCTCAACTGAACAATGCTACAGTTGACCAGGAGGGGTCGATACTTCCCCAGAATTAAATGTAGAACCACTCAAAGTGCCAAAGATTACATTTTAAATAAGGGTAACTACAGTATAGCAAAGCTGATGCAATGATTCTGTTCAGAATTTCTATATAAGGTGTTACATAGGAATGTGTTTAACCTGTGCGGTCGGAGTAGGCCTCGGTGTAAAAGGTTTTCCTCCTGAGAACTATCTCCTGGGCGATGATGGCAAAGCTGTAGACATCTCCCTTCTGGGAGATCCCTTGTCTACGCAGGTGCTCTGGAGCTGTCCACAGGTCTGATGGGGGAGAAAAAGGAGGGGAAGGATGGAGAGGAAAAGAGAGTGAGGGGATAGGGGAGGATAGGTAAAAAAAAAACAAAGGGCAGAACAGGGATAAGACAGAAAGAGACATCCTAGGACAGACAGACCTCAGGGGAAGTGTATTGCATGAATGCTAACTATGCTAGCAAGCTAGCCCTACCGAAGTAATAGTTCCTACCTCTGCCTGGGTTTAGAATGGTGTTGCAGCCAAAGCCAGTGATCTTGACCACCATGCGGTTGTCCACCACACAGTTAGTGGACTTGAGACGGCCATGGACCTGGATGTCACTGGAATGGAGGTAGGACATACCCTGCGGAGATGAAGAAAGGGGAGGAGGTTTTGTCTTTGAATAAAGGCCTACTGTATTTCAATGACTCAATGTTGTCAAATGGATCAAAGCACTTCGGAAATGTATATCAATATTGACAAGATTAAAACTCTTGGATAGCATCTTACAGTAAATTGCTCTGAGTTGGCATTTTCTGAGCTCATACAAACCAACAGCAGAGTGTAGACTAGAGTTGTTGCCAGCTCACCTTGGCGATGTCGTACATTACAGAGATCTTAAACTCCCAGTCCATGAAGGTCTCCTCCGGGTATGAAATATTGTCATTCAGCACACACTGAGGAAGGAAGAAGTTAAAAGTTAAAATGGGAAAGTGTGTGTGGGTGTGCGTGTGTGCTTGCATGTGTGTTTCTCACCCTTAGAGATCCCCTCTCGCCGTACTCGAACACCCCAAACACACCATGATCATACTTGACTGTGCCGTAGAACTTAGTCAAGTTGTAGTAGTCAATGTGCAGAAGCTGTAAATCAGGGAGGTTGGATATAATAAGCAATAGGACTTATAATCAAATCAAATATGAAAAACTAAACAAAGATACCACATGGACACAGGTAAAAATGCATACTTGATACCCTTGAGTAGTCTACCGGACATTATCAAACTTGCTGTATAATCGGTGACTCACCGAGTTGAGCTCTATCCTCTGACTCTTGTTAAAGTTCCCGTCCGAGTGCTTCAGCTCCTTCAGGATCACAATCTGAAACCATGACAACAACAGTAGCCTCAGTAAACCTGACCTTCATCACCATGACAACAACAGTAGCCTTAGTACACCTGACCATAGCTCCCTCAAGATCCTTCTTCAAGTGTCAAAGTGAAGGAGTCTGGCAAAATGAGTATACAATACACCTGACCAGACCACTGTATCGGTCCCTGAGCCGTGGTAGTTGCTTTAACCTACATGTGTACATATGGCTCTTTATATGTATGCATGTACAGTTGAAGTCGGAAGTTTACATACACTTAGGTTGAAATCATTAAAACTTTTTTTTCAACCACTCCACACATTTCTTGTGAACAAACTATAGTTTTGGCAAGTCAGTTAGGACATCTACTTTGTGCCACAAAAATGACACAAGCAATTTTTCCAACAATTGTTTACAGACGTATTGTTTAACTTATAATTCACTATATCACAATTCCAGTGGGTCAGAAGTTTACATACACCAAGTTGACTGTGCCTTTAAACAGCTTGGGAAATTCCAGAAAATGATGTCATGGCTTTCGAAGCTTCTGGTAGGCTAATTGACGTCGTTTAAGTCAATTGGAGGTGTACCTGTGGATGTATTTCAAGGCCTACCTTCAAACTCAGTGCCTCTTTGCTTGACATCATGGGAAAATCAAAAGAAATCAGCCAAGACCTCAGAAAAAAAATCATAGACATCCACATGTCTGGTTCATCCTTGGAAGCAATTTCCAAACGCCTGAAGGTACCACGTTCCTCTGTACAAACAATAGTACACAAGTATAAACACCATGGGACCACACAGCCGTCATACCGCTCAGTAAGGAGACACGTTCTGTCTCCTAGAGATGAACGTACTTTGGTGCGAGAAGTGCAAATCAATCCCAAAACAACAAGCAAAGGACCTTGTGAAGATGCTGGAGGAAACAGGTACAAAAGTATCCATATCCACAGTAAAACGAGTCTGTTTGGCCATAATGACCATTGTTATGTTTGGAGGAAAAGGGGCAAGCTTGCAAGCCGAAGAACCCCATCCCAACCGTGAAGCACGGGGGTGGCAGCATCATGTTGTGGAGGTGCTTTGCTGTAGGAGGGACTGGTGCACTTCACAAAATAGATGGCATCATGAGGGAGGAAAATTATGTGGCTATATTGAAGCCACATCTCAAGACATCAGTCAGGAAGTTAAAGCTTGGTCGCAAATGGGTCTTCCAAATGGACAATGACCCCAAGCATACTTCCAAAGTTGTGCCAAAATGGCTTAAGGACAACAAAGTCAAGGTATTGGAGTGGTCATCATAAAGCCCTCACTTTAATCCTGTAGAAATTTTGTGGGCAGAACTGAAAAAGCGTGTGCGAGCAAGGAGGCCTGACATAGTTACACCAGCTCTGTCAGGAGGAATGGGTCAAAATTCACCTAACTTATTGTGGGAAGCTTGTGGAAGGCTACCCGAAACGTTTGACCCAAGTTAAACAATTTAAAGGCAATGCTACCAAATACTAATTGAGTGTATGTAAACTTCTGACCCACTGGGAATGTGATGAAAGAAATAAAAGCTGAAAGAAATCATTCTCTTTACTATTATTCTGACATTTCACATTCTTAAAATAAGGTGGTGATCCTAACGGACCTAAGACAGGGAATTCTTACTCGGATTAAATGTCAGGAATTTTGAAAAATGGAGTTTAAATGTATTTGGCTCAGGTGTATGTAAACTTCCGACTTCAACTGTACTGCCCACCACTGTGACCTGTATGCTCTCATTGGCTGGCCCTCGCTTCCTATTTGTCGCCAAACCCACTGGCTCCAGGTCATCTATAAGTCTTTGCTAGGTAAAGCCCCGCCTTATCTCAACTCACTGGTCACCATAGCAGCACGCGCTCCAGCAAGTATATTTCAATATTCACTCCCAAAGCCAATTCCTCCTTTGACCGCCTATCCTTCCAGTTCTCTGCTGCCAATGACTGGAACGAATTGCAAAAATCACTGAAGCTGGAGACTCATATCTCCCTCACTAACTTTAAGCATCAGCTGTCAGAGCAGCTTACAGATCATTGCACCTGCACATAGCCCATCTGTAAATAGCCCACCCAACTACCTCGTCCCCATATTGTTATTTATTTTTTTGCTCCTTTGCAACCCAGTATCTTTACTTGCACATTCATCTTCTGCTCATCTATCACGCCACTGTTCAATTGCTTACTTGTAATTATTTCGCCAATATGGCCTATTTATTGCCTTACCTCTCTAATCTTACTTCATTTGCACACACTGTATACAGACTTTTCTATTGTGTTATTGACTGTACGTTTGTTAATTCCATGTGTAACTCCTGTGTTGTTTGTGTCGCACTGCTTTGCTTTATCTTGGCCAGGTCGCAGTTGTAAATGAGAACTTGTTCTCAACTGGCCTACCTGGTTAAATAAAGGTGAAATAAATAAATAAAATAAATACAATTTGACCCAAGTTAAACAATTTAAAGGCAGTGCTACCAAATACTAATTGAGTGTATGTAAGCTTCTGACCAACTGGGAATGTGATGAAAGAAATAAAAGCTGATATAAATCATTCTTGTTGGTGGCTTTTCCTTCACTCTGCATTCCAATTTATCCCAGACCATCTCAACTGGGTTGAGGTCGGTTGAATGTGGAGGCCAGGTCATCTGATGCAACACTCCATCACTCTCCTTCGTGGTCAAATTTAATTTAATTCTAAATAAATCACAGACAGTGTCACCAGCAAAGCACCCCACACCATCACCCCTCCTCAATGCTTCACGGTGAGAACCACACATGCGGAGGTCATCCGTTCAACTACTCTGCATCTCACAAAGACACGGCGGTTAGAACAAAAAATCTCAAATTTGGACTCATCAGAACAAAGGACAGAATTACACCTGTCTAATGTCCATTGCTCATGTTGCTTGGCCCAAACAAGTCTCTTCTTCTTATTGGTGTGCCTTAGTAATGGTTTCTTTCCAGCAATTCCACCACGAAGGCCTGAATCACGCAGTCTCCTCTGACCAGTTGATGTTGAGATGTGTCTGTTACTTGAACTCTGTGAAGCATTTATTTGGGCTGCAATTTCTGAGGCTGGTAACTCTAATGAACTTATTCTCTGCAGCAGAGGTAACTCTGGGTTTTCCTTTCAAGATAGAAAAATTACA
The DNA here is from genome assembly GCF_029448725.1 of Salvelinus fontinalis. Taxonomy (NCBI): domain Eukaryota; kingdom Metazoa; phylum Chordata; class Actinopteri; order Salmoniformes; family Salmonidae; genus Salvelinus; species Salvelinus fontinalis. Next base: position 28,978,111 of record NC_074694.1, read on the forward strand.
TCACCACATTAGTAAACAGTCACAAGGCATCATATGGGAAAGTGCAACCAGCGAAACGAGGTAACATAGTAATTAAAGTGGCCTCCCTGTGAGCAGAAGTTATGTTTGTTTTTACAATAATTTTTTTAAATAATAAAAAGAAATCATTATTTTTACCCCCAATTTTGTAGTATCCAATTGTTAGTAGTTACTATCTTGTCTCATCGCTACAACTCCCGTATGGGCTCGGGAGAGACGAAGGTCGAGAGCCATAGGAGTCACTAGTGCGCGATGAGACAAGGATATCCCTACCGGTCAAACCCTCCTTAACCCGGACGACGCTAGTCCAATTGTGCGACCTCCCGGTTGCAGCCGGCTGCGACAGAGCCTGGGCTCTGCACTGCGACAGAGCAGTGCCTTAGACCACTGCGCCACCCAGGAGGCCCCCGTTTTTACTATAATTTAAAAATAAAATTGTAACATTCGACGGAAAGACAGAGGTAGAGTATAGTAGGGATTGTAGAGGGATTTCTGAGTTAAAGGAAACAGAGATGTAGACTAGTGAAGGTAACAAAGGAAAGTAAGTTAATTGGAAAGTAAGAATTTTGAATTTGAATTGTTTGGATTGCTTAAGAGTTAGCAAACTAGAATCTAACTAAATGTTATTTCATTTGGTTTTATTGGGTTTTTCACGGTTAGAGAAAATATATCTTAAAGTGTCAAACACATGTAATTTTCAGAAATTAGTTTTAAATGAACACGTGAACTATTTTTGATAAGAAATGTACTGAATAAACTTACTGTGACCTTGGATACAAAATGTATGAAATGTTTGTCTAATAGAGAAAGAAACACTTATTTGAATGGTTTGAATGTCCTCTGACCTCTGTCCTGACTTTCTAGTGTGGTTTGATCACCCTCGCTGGAATGCTGAGAGACATTGGATGATTATTTGAAGTTAATTTATAGTACTGATAATTACGGAGAAGTTTATAGTTAATAGTTATGTGTGATTCAGACCATGAGAAGGTTAGTCCTGTCTCTGGTCTATTTTTCTATTCCTTGAATCAAGTTCTGGGTAAAAAAAATGTAATGGAGTTATTAAGGGTAGTAATTCTAATTTGATTTGCAGTTTTTGTTGTTTTTTATACATTGATCACGTTGTCACGAGTCATGTGTCAAAATGGGGGAATTACCAGTCTGAGGTTTTTGGATTGAAGTTTACACACTGAGTAATATGTAGGAATGTATCGAATGATGTATGAAGGAGTGTATTGTTGTTTGTCTGTTTTGTTTCAATATAAATCTCACCAGTTTGGGTCTGCTGGATGATCGGAATAATTTTTTTGGGCAAAATTGTTTCAACAGAATGTGATGTTATTTTCTTTGACATTTGTTTTAGAAATTGGTATTAAAAATGTTGGTAAAAGTAATCATTTGTCATGCAGTCAGTGCTTGTCTGGATTTCCTGAATCAGAAATGAACTGAACTAAACTGTTGTTCTGATCGGTCCTTTCTCAAGATTATGGATTGTGACTACAGATGGTATCTAGATGCATGGAAGGGATCATTTGACCAAACGGTGTGGACCTCAAAACCCCCTCTAACCGGCTGAAGAAATGGCGTTCAATACGGCCCTGTCCTGCACCACTTCTATCGAGAGATCTGAGTCTGAGCCAGCAACTGGTGTACAGCATCCAATATCAACTACTTTTTCTCTCATGCCCTTCTCTCAGTAGTGCAACATGAATCTATGTGGAGTGAGCATGAAGAGAGATCCGTTCCAAAACCTTTCTTATGTTGCTGGTATACTGGTGGGCAAATGGACAAGACATAACAGGCGTTGTGGTGGGACTCAGGTGAGACATTGAAATTGGGACATTGTCATGGGCCATCCACTTTGAACTGTGAAGCTATCTGAAGAAGAAAAATGAAGAAATGCCAGAAGAGTGTCGGGAAAGGGAGGGGGTTGGTCAACTGTGCACGTAATTGATTTAGACTTGTTTGAAATTGTGTTATTTTGGGGTATCAGGTTGATTGAGGAGGTCTAAACACTGCTAAATGTATAGTAATTTATGTTGAGAATGCATTGAGATACTGATCTGTAATTATAATCATGATGAGAAAGTTAATACTGGAATTATAGGTTAAATATATTGTATGTTAAAATAAATGTTCATTCTGCCAGTATTGATGTGTGTTAAATTGAGGGTTATAATTGTGAGTGATAGAACCAATGTGAATCACTGAAGAATGTCATTCTAAATTTTGGTTGGATAATTAATTGTTTTGTTTTATGATTTGGAAACTGAATGATTTTTTAAAAACTGACTGATTGATTTGAGTAAGTTTTTAGTATGTTAATAACTATGAGTTTTGATTGTTGTTATGCTGATTGTGACGCGTGTATAGAAATTATGTACCAAAGAGATTGATACTATTCTCAGCATGCCCTGGTGAATGGAGAGGGTGAACTCTGATACTGAGAGTGAAACTGATCCTAATCTATTTAATTTATATCCATTGCCAAATTGCAATTTTTGACGATAATTATAATACTCAGGAACTATAGCAGGTTTGTGCTAATGGCACATAGCCATGTGTGTTGCCTTATAAATAGTGGGATCATGATGCTTGTCCTGGGTCATGTTCATTAGGCACTAAATGGAAGAAATGTTACTTAAACCGGGAGTCACTACCTGGATTTTACTGGCTAATTTTCGTTTCTACTATGCTAACCAATGGAGGTGTGCTCGGTATCAACATGATGATTTGTTTCGTACTGATGAAAAATGTACTCTGACTTAGATTGCTGAGATTGTTTTTGCGATATTGCAATGTCTTTTTAAACATTGTAATTTGTCTTTTAAATTGAGAGATATCTCAAAATTGGGGAATGTGATAGAAAAATTACGTATTTACCTGATTTATTTGATATTAATGGTTAACAATTAATATTGAACTAATAGTAAGACATTTCTGATATTTCTTCCCTGCAGCTAATCTGGGCGTGTGGTCACTAGAGATGGCTTGAGCTGACAAATGCATTACATAGACAAGAATGTGTTTTACTAGAGATAGTTTAGGAGTATAACAATGCCTCATTGTCTCTAAATCATCCTGACATCTGGGAAACTAAGTGTAACCCTCTCACCAGGCTCGAATTTGACGCACGATATTAACTTGCGTAGAATATCTCAACAGCATGGGATGTTAGGTGAGAAGGACATCTCCAATAAGAATCCCTATTGTAAACTATCTAGGGCGATGACAATAGGGTATTAACTTCAGATTAAATGATTATAGGTTTCTGTTATTGTATAAGGATATACTTTCCCATGCATTAAATTAAATTGAAACAGTAAATGACTCCACCAAGGCAACATACATACATTTACATTTACATTTAAGTCATTTAGCAGACGCTCTTATCCAGAACGACTTACAAATTGGATAAGGTTCAAGATGTGTATTACTACATTTTCAATGCACCACATCAAAATGTATTAAAATAATAAACCCCAATGAGTCGTGCACAACCCATGTCCAAATTATTTCAAGCTTGCTTAACCTGTTGGCGCGGGTACGAGCTCAAAACAATTACGACACACATAAAGTCCCGAAGCACCCCACCGTTGTGGTTACTTATTCCCTCAGTGAAGTATGGCAGTTCCTTGCAAGTTTCCTCACAAGATCCACAGCAAGCACAGCTATCAGTGCAGACAGTACTCTTTAGCAGTAACCGATATCCAATGGGAACATGAACTCGTTAATCTTTCCCAAGCAATTCTCCCTCCGTGTCACACGATGCTAGGCTAACCTCAAGGCTGTCAAATACCTCCACGATGAGACCGTAGCTTCAGTCTTTACTAAGTCTTTCTTAACAAAATTATAACAACTCTTATAAAATAAAATCGGTATTTCCATTCAAAACTTGATAGGTATGGGTTTTGTTCTATTTTTATCGTCTTCTTTTATAATTTTTCTTCACCAACGGTCATAATGTAATGTCCATCCTTTTCTCAACATCTCTCTCCCTCTCTTTTTTCCCAGGCCTCTTGTTAACCAGGTCAACTCCCATTGGCCACAGCTTAATTAACAAGCGACCTTATTGGTCAAAACTTAAACTTAAAAGTAAACCAACCTATTCACTTATACATTAAATACATATTTCTTCAAAAGAAATGCATTAACAACATTACAATTCGGGAGCAATTCAATCACCTTTTAAATATAATACCAATTAATTATAACAAATAAACTCAATACTTGGTTCTAACAAGAATAAACTCAATACTTGGTTCTAACAAGGGTATTACATAAGCTAGGGTGGGGTTAAGACAACAACCCTGTGTAGATAACGACCGGATGAACCCAGAGTGGTTTATATTGCCCCTTGGTCTGCATGGGAGGGGTGGAACCAGCAATGACTAAGAATTCTTAGCGGTGACAGTCAAGACTGTTGGGCTGAGTAACCTAACCTTTACACAAATGCAGACACTAAGAATTCTTCGTCATTGCTGGTTCCACCCCTCCCATGCAGACCAAGGGGCAACATAAACCACTCTGGGTTGACCAGCATCTATATTGCAATAACTAATCGATATTGAATAAAGATGATTGTTTGAAGAAATGACAAAGTCTCTCTCACTTGATTAGAATATTCCACTACACTTTCCTGTGGTGGTCCTCATGAGAGCCAGTTTCATCATAGCGCTTGATGGTTTTTGCGACTGCACTTGAAGAAACTTTCAAAGTTCTTAAAATTTTCCGGATTGACTGACTTTCATGTTTTAAGGATTAGCCCATTTTTTTCAATTTTCTCCTCAAATAACATACCCAAATCTAACTGCCTGTACCTCAGGCCCTGAAGCAAGGATATGTATATTCTTGGTACCATTTGAAAGGAAACACTTAGACGTGTATGGAAATGTGAAAGTAATGTAGTAGAATATACCACAATAGATCTGGTAAAAGATAATCCAAAGAAAACACCAACCGTTCTCTTGATTTTTTTTGTACCATCATCTTTGAAATGCAAGAGAAAGGCCATAATGTATTATTCCAGCCCAGGTGCAAATTATATTTTGGCCACTAGATGGCATCAGTGAATGTGCAACGTTTTAGACTGATCCAATGAACCATTGCATTTCTGTTCAAAATGTTATATCAAGACTTTCCAAATGTGCCAAATTTGTTTATTAATTTCTTGAAATTTTCTTGTTACTTACAACCTCATGCTAACCGCATTAGCCTACGTTAGCTCAACCGTCCCGTGGAAGTGACACCGATCCCGAAGAAGTTTTAAAGTAATGATGGACCGTCGTTTCTCTTAATTTATTTGAGCATAATATGGACTTGGTCTTTTACCAAATAGGGCTATTTTCTGTATACTACCCATAACTTGTCACAACACAACTATCTCAAATGCATTAAGAAGAAACAGAACTCCACAAATTAACTTTTAACAGGGCACACCTGTTCATTTAAATGCATTCCAGGTGACTACCTCATGAAGTTGGTTGAGAGAATGCCAAGAGAGTGCACAGCTGTCATCAAGGCAAAGGGTGGCTCCTTTTTTTTTTTTTTTTTTTTTTACGGGCTCGGGAGAGACGAAGGTTGAAAGCCATGCGTCCTCCGAAGCACAACCCAACCAAGCCGTACTGCTTCTTAACACAGCGCGCCTCCAACCCGGAAGCCAGCCGCACCAATGTGTCGGAGGAAACACTGTGTACCTGGCCCCCTTGGTTAGCGCTCACTACGCCCGGCCTGCCACAGGAGTCGCTGGAGCGCGATGAGACAAGGATATCCCTACCGGCCAAACCCTCCCTAACCCGGGCGACGCTATGCCAATTGTGCGTCGCCCCACGGACCTCCCAGTCGTGGCCGGCTGCGACAGAGCCTGGGCGCGAACCCAGAGACTCTGGTGGCTACTTTGAAGAATCTAAAATATTAAATATATTTTGATTAGTTTAACACTTTTTTGGTTACTTTTTGGTTACTACATGATTTCATATGTGTTATTTGATGTCTTCGCTATTCACTATATGATGTCTTCACTATTATTCTATAATGTAGAAAATAGTACAAATAAAGAAAAACCCTTGAATGAGTAGGTGTGTCCAAACTTTTGACTGGTACTATATAGACATATTTACACATATAAAGAGCCATATACAATGCCTTCAGAAAGAATTCGTACCCCTTCTCTTTTTCCACATTTTGTTGTGTTATATCCTGGATTCAAAATGGATGAAATATTCTCTCACCCATCTACACACAATACCCCATAATAACCAAGTGAAAACATGTTTTTATAAATTGTAAGACATTTATTGAAAATGAAATACAGAAATGTACATAAGTATTCACACCCCTGAGTCAATACTTTGTGCAAGCACCTTTGGCAGCAATTACAACTATGAGGTTTTCTGGGGAAGTCTCGAAGAGCTTTCAACACCAGAATTGTACAACATTTGCCCATTATACTTTTCAAACTTCTTCAAGTTCTGTCAAGTTCTGGTTGCTGATCATTGCTCGAGAACCATTTTCAGGTCCTGCCATATATTTTCAAGCTGATTAACATCAAAACCTTAACCATGCTCCCTCTCATTCATATCTCTATTTAATTTTATCATTTGTCATTTTACAGAGCCATTTGACCATCTTTGTACAATGATTCTTCACCTTTCTGATAAAATGGCCAAGTCCTGGCAAGTGTTTAGCTCTATCTGTCACGATCGTCTTGAGGATATTGAGTGGACCAAGGCGCAGCGTGTGAAAAATACATGCTCTTTTATTAGAGACGAGTGAAACTCGAATAACAAACTCGAATAACAAACACTTATAACAAAACTAAACAAAAACAACCGTGAAGCTACAAACGTAAGTGCAATACAAACGCTACAAACGTTCTACATAGACAATTTCCCACCCCAAACCCAATGCCTATGGCTGCCTTAAATATGGTTCTCAATCAGAGACAATGAACCACAGCTGCCTCTAATTGAGAACCAATCTAGGCAGCCATAGACATACAAACACCTAGAAAAGACACTGACCCATTTAACATACAAAACCCCTAGACAATCCAAAAACACATACATTCCCCATGTCACACCCTGACCTAACTAAAATAATAAAGAAAACAAAGATAACTAAGGCCAGGGCGTGTCACTATCCAGTAAAAGAGAGATAAAAGTTGGTAGCTCTAAGAGCTTTCCACACCTGGATTGTAAAACATTTCCCAATTATTATTTTTTTAAATCTTAAAGCTCTGTCAAATTGGTTGTTGATCATTGCTAGACAACCATTTTCAGATCTTGCCATGTATTTTCAAGCCGATTTAAGTCAAAACTGTTACTAGGCCACTCAGGAACCTTCACTGTATTCTTGGTAAGCAACTCCGAAGTAGATTTGGCCTTGTGTTGCAGGTTATTGTCCTGAATTCATCTCCCAGAATCTGGTGGATTCTAGGATTTTGCCTGTGCTTAGCTCCATTCTGTTTCTCTTTTATCCTGAAAAACTCCCCAGTCCTTAACGATTATGAGCATACCCATAAAATGATGCAGACACCATTATGCATGAAAATATGAAGAGTGGTACTCAGCAATGTGTAACTATTGGATTTGCCCCAAACGAAGTGATGAAATCTGTTGGTATCATCAGAAAGATTGGTGGTTTGGTTCATCAGGCTTGCTTCCTAACTCTACGCTATAGCTTAATTTACCCATATCCCATATCCCCAGTACATATGCCTCCTACCAATACAAGTTACTCAACATACAAAATACATTTACAAGACTAGCCACCTGCTCTAATTACCTGGCTCCATCTGCACCTTTGTTTAAGAAACTTAATCTATTGTCTATTGATGGCATTAATATACTTCTTATGACTGCAATCCCGTTAACGGGATGATATGACAACAGCCAGTGAAAGTGCAGGGCGCCAAATTCAAACAACAGAAATCTCATAATTAAAATTCCTCAAACATACATGTATCTTATACCATTTTAAAGGTAATCTTGTTGTTAATCCCACCAAAGTGTCCGATTTCAAATAGGCTTTACATCGAAAGCACCACAAACGATTATGTTAGGTCACCGCAAAATCACAGAAAAACAGTCCTTTTTCCAGCCAAAGACAGGAGTCACAAAAAGCAGAAATAGAGATAAGATTAATCACTAACCTTTGATGATCTTCATCAGATGACACTCATAGGACTTCATGTTACACAATACATATATGTTTTGTTCGATAAAGTTCATATTTATGTCCAAAAACCTCCGTTTACATTGACGCCATGTTCAGAAATGCCTCCAAAATATCCGGAAAAATTGCAGAGAGCCACGTCAAATAACAGAAATACTCATCATAAACTTTGATGAAAGATACATGTTTTACATAGAATTAAAGATACACTTGTTCTTAATGCAACCGCTGTGTCAGATTTCAAAAAGCTTTACGGCAAAAGCACAATATTCAATAATCTGAGAACAGTGTTCAGCCACAAAAGCAAGCCATACAGTTACCCGCCAAATTGTGCAGTCAACAAAACTCATAAAAAGCATTATAAATCTTCACTTACCTTGGCTGATCATCGGAATGCACTCCCAGGACTCCCACAAGAAATGTTCGTTTTGTTCGGTAATGTCAATCATTTATGTCCAAATAACTATTTTTGTAGTGTGTTTGGTAAATAAATCCAAAGACAGGAAGCGCGTTCACTAAAAGCAGACGAAATGTCAAAAAGTTCCGTAACAGTCAGTAGAAACATGTCAAACGATGTATTGAATCAATCTTTAGAATGTTTTTAACATAAATCTTCAGTAACGTTCCAACCGGAGAATTACATTGACTTCAGATGTGCGATGGAACAGAGCTCCCTCTCATGTGAACGTGCATAGTCAGAGCATGGTCAGGTCATGATAGACCTGACTAATTCCTGTCTCCTTCAGCCCCACTTCACAGTAGAGGCACCAGACAAGGTTCTACAGACTGTTGACATCTAGTGGAAGCCGTAGGAAGTGCAAACTCATCCATATCCCACTGTGTATTCAATAGGGGCTTGGTTGAAAATCGACCAACCTCAGAATTCCCACTTCTTGTTTGGATTTTTTCTCAGGTTTTTGCCTGCCATATGAGTTCTGTTATACTCACAGACATCATTCAGACAGTTTTAGAAACTTCAGAGTGTTTTCTATCCAATACTACTAATAATATGCATATATTAGCAACTGGCACTGAGGAGCAGGCAGTTTACTATGGGCACCTCTGGGCACCTTTCATCCACGCTACTCACTACTGCCCTGCAGCCATAAGTTAATGTATGCTAATTATGCACTTTCATCTACAAAATACTCATAACTCCCAGACAGTTTACCTAAACCCTTCAATGGATTCTTCCAGGTTAATTCTGAAATCCATCTATATAACACAAGACATGTTTTTTATTGTATACTGAGTATATCATGTACAATTTTAATGAATACGCTTTGCTTAACTGATTGAACTATTTTTTTGTACTTATATTTGTGGTGTGGTTTTCATATAATGTAAGCCCTTTTGAGCTTCCAACTTCACCTGCACATTTTTTTTAGCAGTTTTTTCTGCACTGTTTTGTCTTTCACTTAATTTCTTTGGGCGAATAAATACTACCTAAATAAAACCTTAAACACTTTGTATTCAGGACAAAGAGTTAATTGCTTTGCCAGGTTTTTTTTGCAGTATTACCTTAGTGCCTTGTTGCAAATAGGATGCATGTTTTTGAATATTTGTATTCTGTAAAGGCTTCCTTCTTTTCACTCTGTCAATTAGGTTATTATTGTGGAGTAACTACAATGTTGTTGATCCATTGTCACGTTCCTGACCGGTTTTCTGTTATTTTGTATGTGTTTGACGGTCAGGGCGTGAGTTTGGGTGGGTAGTCTATGTTATGTGTTTCTATGTTGGTTAAAGGGTGACCTGATATGGCTCTCAATTAGAGGCAGGTGGTTTTCATTTCCTCTGATTGGGAGCCATATTAAGGTAGGTGTTTTCACATTGATTGTTGTGGGTGGTTGTCTCCTGTGTCTGTGTTTGTCGCTCCACACGGGACTGTCTCGGTTTGTTTGTACGTTCGTTCTTTTATGTAGTCTGTACCTGTTTTCATGCGTTCTTCGTGTTTATGTAAGTTCGTTAGTTCAGGTCTGTCTACATCGTTTATTTGTTTTGAAGTTTATCAAGTGTATTTCGTTTCGTCTTCGTCTTGTTTAATAAATCATTATGTCTAACTACCACGCTGCATTTTGGTCGAATCCCTGCTCCTCCTCTTTGAGGAGGAGGAATTCCGTTACATCCATCCTGAGTTTTCTCCTATCACAGCCATTAAACTCTAACTCTTTTAAAGTCACAATTGGCCTCATGGTGAAATCCCTGAGCGGTTTCCTTCCTCTCCAGCAACTGAGTTAGAAAGGACACCTGTATATTTGTAGTGCCTGGGTGTATTGATCCACCATCCAAAGAGTAATTAATAACTTCACCATGCTCAAAGGGATATTCAATGTCTGCTTTTGGAAACTGTTTTGTATTTTTACCCATCTACCAATAGGTGCCCTTTGTGAGTCATTGGAAAACCTTCCTGGTCTTTGTGGTTGAATCTGTGTTTGAAATTCAGTGCTTGACTGAGGGACCTTACAAAATAATTGTATGTGTGAGGAAGTCATTCAAAAATCATGTTAACATTATTATTCCACACTGAGGGAGTCCATGCAACTTATTATGTAACTTGTTAAGCTCCCAAGTGGCGCAGCGGTCTAAGGCACTGCATCTCAGTGCTAGAGGTGTCACTACAGACCCTGGTTTGATTCCAGGCTGTATCACAATCGGCTGTGATTGGGAGTCCCATAGGGAGGCGCACAATTGGCCCAGCATCATCTGGGTTAGGGTTTGGCTGGGGTAGGCCGTCATTGTGAATAAGAATTTGTTCTTAATTAACTGACTTGCCTGCTTAAATAAAGGTTAAACAAAAATACATATTTTTACTCCTGATCTTATTTAGGCTTGCCATAACAAAGGGGTTAAATACTTATTGACTCAAGAAATTTCAGCTTTTAATTTTTAATTAATTAGTAAAAATTTCAAAGAACAGAATTCCACTTTAAAATTATGGCTTATTGTATGTAGGTTACTGAAAAAAATCTCTATTTAATCCACTTTAAATTCAGGCTGTAACACCACAAACTGTGGAAAAAGTCAAGGGGTGTGAATACTTTCTGAAGGCACTGTATAAGTTTGAGTTACCTTTTTATCGTAGCGTCCTTGGCGGATCATATAACTTTTTTTTTTCCTGTGGTCTTCATCAATCTGACAAACAAACGGACATAGACGGGAGTTAGTAGACGTATTAGAGAACGTGACTTAACTTTGAGATCGCACAATGATGACATGCTTGGGTCGCCGCACACTGACGAACTAGCTGACCTTGAGGGAGACCAGGCTACGTTCATTGTACTCCAGCGGGGTGATGAGGTCAGAGTGGATGTGAGACCATCTCTTCCTCACCTGGCGCTCTCTCCTGTTCTGCCTGGTAACAGATAGCAACACAGTGTAAGAGGTCTCCCTCATAAAAATAATTAAACTTGACTGGGGATTCCTGTTCTAGTAATTCTATTTCTATGGTCACCCTGAACATACCATGATAGATAAAACAGCCCTCTATGGAATCAGGCACCAAAATGGCAGTGCCTTAATTTGTGCCTTACCTGTAGAAGATGAATGCGATGGTAGCCACCACCACCACAGTGACACCTAAGACAATGACAACGAGGTTCTGCAGCCTCGAACCTGGGGGGGGGCATGATTATGATGAGGAGACCAATAAAATGGACTGCGTCATAATTATACAATTTCTCAATGAGTGTGCAGGGAAGGGGGTAATTGAGGTGGTATTACTGCACATTGAAGTTGAGCAACTTAGGGTTCAGTGCCTTGCTAAAGATCGCTGTCGAATCCACAAGCCAACTTGGTGAATAATCTAGTTGGCTTACGGTTTTGAAACAGCAACCTTTTGATTGCTGACCCAATGCTCTTAACCCCTACGCTACCTGCCACCCTGATCTCACAACACTGGTTCATGTCCCACATCTGTCTTATCGATCAGATCTGGGATGAAAAACGAAAATGAAAGACACAGACCATACCGATCACTTATCGCAGACATTTTGGTGAAATCGTCCATTATGATAAGTACAGTGCATTCGGAAAGTATTCCGACCTGTTGACGTTTTCCACATTCTGTTACGTTACAGCCTTATTCTAAAATTGATTAAATAGTTTTTTCCCTCATCAATCTACACACAATACCCCATAATGAGAGACATCAGATTCCAGAGAGACAGAGACTGTAACGTTCTTTGCTTCACGGAAACATGGCTCACTCGAGAGAAGCTAACGGAGTCGGTGCAGCCAGCTGGTTTCTTCACGCATCGCGCCGACAGAAACAAACATCTTTCTGGTAAGAATAGGGGCGAGGGGTATGCCTTATGATTAACGAGACGTGGTGTGATCATAACAACATACAGGAACTCAAGTCATTCTGTTCACCTGACTTAGAATTCCTCACAATCAAATGTCGACCGCATTATCTACCAAGGGAATTCACTTCGATTATAATCACAGCCGTATATATTCCCCCCCAAGCAGACACGTCGATGGCCCTGAACGAACTTTATCTGACTCTATGTAAACTGGAAACCACACACCCCGAGGCTGCATTCATCATAGCTGGGGATTTTAACAAGGCTAATCTGAAAACAAAACTCCCTAAATTCTATCAGCATATCGATTGTGCTACCAGGGCTGGTAAAACCCTGGATCATTGTTATTCTAACTTCCGCGACGCATATAAGGCCCTCCACCGCCCTCCTTTCGGAAAAGCTGACCACGGCTCAATTTTGTTGCTTCCAGCCTACAAACAGAAACTAAAACAAGAAGCTCCAGCGCTCAGGTCTGTTCAACGCTGGTCCGACCAATCTGATTCCATGCTTCAAGACTGCTTCGATCACGTGGATTGGGATATGTTCCGCATTGCGTCCAACAACAACATTGACGAATACGCTGATTTGGTGAGCGAGTTCATTAGAAAGTGCATCAGCGACGTAACACCCACAGCAACGATTAGAACATTCCCAAACCAGAAACCGTGGATTGATGGCAGCATTCGCGTGAAACTGAAAGCGCGAACCACTGCTTTTAACCAGGGCAAGGTGACCGTAAACATGACCGAATACAAACAGTGTAGCTATTCCCTCCGCAAGGCAATCAAACAAGCTAAGTGCCAGTATAGAGACAAAGTAGAGTCGCAATTCAACAGCTCAGACACAAGAGGTATGTGGCAGGGTCTACAGTCAATCACGGATTACAAAAAGAAAACCAGCCCCGTCGCGGACCAGGATGTCTTGCTCCCAGACAGACTAAATAACTTTTTTGCTCGCTTTGAGGACAATACAGTGCCACTGACACGGCCCGCTACCAAAACCTGCGGGCTCTCCTTCACTGCAGCCGAGGTGAGTAAAACATTTAAATGTGTTAACCCTTGCAAGGCTGTAAGCTCAGACGGCATTCCCAGCCGCGTCCTCAGAGCATGCGCAGACCAGCTGGCTGGTGTGTTTATGGACATATTCAATCAATCCTTATCCCAGTCTGCTGTTCCCACATGCTTCAAGAGGGCCACCATTGTTCCTGTTCCCAAGAAAGCTAAGGTAACTGAGCTAAACGACTACCGCCTCGTAGCACTCACTTCCGTCATCATGAAGTGCTTTAAGAGACTAGTCAAGTTCCATATCACCTCCACTCTACCTGACACCCTAGACCCACTCCAATTTGCTTACCGACTCAATAGGTCCACAGACGACGCAATCGCAACCACACTGCACACTGCCCTAACCCATCTGGACAAGAGGAATACCTATGTGAGAATGCTGTTCATCGACTACAGCTCAGCATTTAACACCATAGTACCCTCCAAACTCGTCATCAAGCTCGAGACCCTGGGTCTCGACCCCGCCCTGTGCAACTGGGTACTGGACTTCCTGACGGGCCGCCCCCAGGTGGTGAGGGTAGGTAACAACATCTCCACCCCGCTGATCCTCAACCACAAGGGTGCGTTCTGAGCCCTCTCCTGTACTCCCTGTTCACCCACGACTGCGTGGCCATGCACGCCTCCAACTCAATCATCAAGTTTGAGGACGACACTACAGTGGTAGGCTTGATTACCAACAACAACGAGACGGCCTACAGGGAGGAGGTGAGGGCCCTCGGAGTGTGGTGTCAGGAAAATAACCTCACACTCAACGTCAACAAAACAAAGGAGGGGCCTCCCGGGTGGGGCAGTGGTCTAGGGCACTGCATCGCTAACTGCGCCACCAGAGTCTCTGGGTTCGCGCCCAGGCTCTGTCGCAGCCGGCCGCGACCGGGAGGTCCGTGGGGCGACGCACAATTGGCATAGCGTCGTCCGGGGTAGGGAGGGTTTGGCCGGTAGGGATATCCTTGTCTCATCGCGCTCCAGCGACTCCTGTGGCGGGCCGGGCGCAGTGCGCGCCAGCCAAGGGGGCCAGGTACACGGTGTTTCCTCCGACACATTGGTGCGGCTGGCTTCCGGGTTGGAGGCGCGCTGTGTTAACCTGTTGGGGATGGGGGCGCTGTTTAGACTATTTATGCTAATTTGGTAATTTTTGAAACGGCTTCCCACAAAATCCTTGATCGTACAATATGCATATTATTATTATTATTGGATAGAAAACAGTCTATAGTTTCTATAGGAGTTGAAATTTTGTCTCTAAGTGGAACAGAGCCCATTCTACAGCAATTTCCCTGACATGGATTCAGATTAAAGAAATGTTGGCCACTGTTCTGAAGTCAGTTAAAAGGGCACTGATTTTGCTATGACTATACGGACACTTCTTACGTCTTCCCCTGGATGCCTTTACGTGATGACGATTCCAATGGGGTCGATTGCGCGTTCACAGGCCCTACAAATGAAAAAACCCTGAAGCTAGTCATTCTTTTGGAGCTGCGTCATGAGCCTAGAGGACACCGGCGCGCACCTGTTCCAAGCGTTAGTTTAGCCTGTTATATTTCTCCGGTCATCTTTTCACTCGTTATAGGAGTTAAAAACATCATAAGGTAGTTAATTTAAAGCGTTTTATAGCAATTTATATCCGTTTAGTGCGATTTTGGGACATTTCTTTTTGAAACGATGTGAATAGTTGGGCACGCTTTTCAGTTCATCCCGAACGCAGTTGGCATTTCGACATGGCAAGAGGACAGCTTTCCACCAAAAGACGATTTCTCCCAAGAAAGGATCCTTTGCCCAAGATACTGATGGAAGAACAGCTCAAGGTAGGACATTTTTATTATGATAAATCGTGTTTCTGTCGAAACATTTTAGTGGCTTAGGACGCCATGTTTTATGACGTAGCTTCGCTAGGCGCAAACTGTATTGAAAAGTAAGGATAAATTAAAAAATGTTATTCCGCAATTGTATTAAGAATTAAATTGTCTATCAATCCCTGTCCACCCTATATTTTTTAGTCACGTTTATGAGTATTTATGTATAAGAGTAGATCACTGTCTAAGTGGCGCAAGGACATATTATGACCAGCTGAGTTACATTTCACATTGTCTAACCATGATTTTGGTGGCTAAATATAAACGTTTTCGATCAAACTCTATATGCATTGTGTAATATGATGTTACAGGAGTGTCATCTGAAGAATTCTGAGAAGGTTAGTGAAAAAATTAATATCTTTTGGCGATGTTGACTTTTATCGCTCACTTTGGCTAGAATCAATGCTGGGCTGCTATGTGGTATGTGCTATGCTAATATAACGATTTATTGTGTTTTCGCTGTAAGACACTTAGAAAATCTGAAATATTGTCTGTATTCACAGGATCTGTGTCTTTCGATTCGTGTATGCTGTGTATTTTTACGAAATGTTTGATGATTAGTAAGTAGGTAAACACGTTGCTCTAAGTAGTTTTTCTATTCCATTTGTGACGGTGGGTGCAATTGTAACCTATGCCATCTACCTGAAATATGCACTTTTTTCTAACAAAACCTATCCCATACCATAAATATGTTATCAGACTGTCATCTAATGAGTTTTTTTGTTGGTTAGGGGCTATAAATATCTTAGTTTAGCCGAATTGGTGATGGCTACTGGTGTTGGTGGACAAATAAAAGATGGTGGATTATGCTAATGTATTTTTAGGTACTGGTTTTTCAGTGGGGGGGGGGGGGGGGTGCCGCTAGCGCCACGCTGATCCTAGACAGGTTAAGAAGCAGTACGGCTGGTTGGGTTGTGCTTCGGAGGACGCATGGCTTTCGACCTTCGTCTCTCCCGAGCCGTACGGGAGTTGTAGCGAAGAGACAAGGTAGTAATTACTAGCGATTGGATACCACGAAAATTGGGGAGAAAATGGGATAAAAAAATAAAAAAATAAATAAATAAAATAATAAAAAAAACAAAGGAGATGATTGTGGACTTCAGGAAACAGCAGAGGGAGCACCCCCCTATCCACATCGACGGGACAGTAGTGGAGAGGGTAGTAAGTTTTAAGTTTCTCGGTGTACACATCACGGACAAACTGAATTGGTCCACCCACACAGACAGCGCTGTGAAGAAGGCGCAGCAGCGCCTCTTCAACCTCAGGAGGCTGAAGAAATTCGGCTTGTCATCAAAAGCACTCACAAACTTCTACAGATGCACAATCGAGAGCATCCTGTCGGGCTGTATCACCGCCTGGTACGGCAACTGCTTCGCCCACAACCGTAAGGCTCTCCAGAGGGTAGTGAGGTCTGCACAACGCATCACCGGCGGCAAACTACCTGCCCTCCAGGACACCTACACCACCCGATGTCACAGGAAGGTCATAAAGATCATCAAGGACAACAACCACCCGAGCCACTGCCTGTTCACCCCGCTATCATCCAGAAGGCGAGGTCAGTACAGGTGCATCAAAGCAGGGACCGAGAGACTGAAAAACAGCTTCTATCTCAAGGCCATCAGACTGTTAAACAGCCACCACTAACATTTATTGGCCGCTGCCAACATACTGACTCAACTCCAGCCACTTTAATAATGGGAATTGATGGAAATTATGTAAAAATGTATCACTAGCCACTTTAAACAATGCCACTTAATATAATGTTTACATACCCTACATTACTCATCTCATATGTATATGTATATACTGTACTCTATATCATCTACTGCATCTTGCCATCTTTATGTAATACATGAATCACTAGCCACTTTAAACTATGTCACTTTATGTTTATATACCCTACATTACTCATCTCATATATATATACTGTACTCTATACCATCTACTGCATCTTGCCTATGCCGTTCTGTACCATCACTCATTGATATATCTTTATGTACATATTCTTTATCCCTTTACACTTGTGTGTATAAGATAGTAGTTGTGGAATTGTTAGGTTAGATTACTTGTTGGTTATTACTGCATTGTCGGAACTAGAACCACAAGCATTTCGCTACACTCGCATTAACATCTGCTAACCATGTGTATGTGACAAATAAAATTTGATTTGATTTGATTTAATGACCATGCAAAAACGGGATTTCTGACATTTTTGTTATTGTATTACATATACAAAACTGAAATATCACATTTACATAAGTATTCAGACCCTTTACTCAGTACTTTGTTGAAGCACCTTTGGCAGTGATTACAGCATAGAGTGTTCTTGGGTATGACGCTACAAGCTTGGCACACCTGTATTTGGGGAGTTTCTCCCATTCTTCTCTGCAGATCCTCTCAAGCTCTGTCAGGTTGGAATGGGGAGTGTCGCTGCACAGCTATTTTCAGGTCTTTCCAGAGATGTTCGATCGGGTTCAAGTACAGACTCTGGCTGGGCCACTCAAGGACATTCAGAGACTTGTCCCGAAGCCACTCATGTGTTGTCTTGGCTGTGTGCTTAGGGTCGTTGTCCTGTTGGAAGGTGAACCTTCGCCCCAGTCAGAGGTCCTGAGCGCTCTGGAACAGGTTTTCTTCAAGGATCTCTCTGTACTTTGCTTCGGTCATCTTTCCCTCGATCCTGACTAGTCTCCCAGTCTCTGGTCTGAAAGAAATCACCACAGCATGATGCTGCCACCACCATGCTTCACCGTAGGGATGGTGTCAGGTTTCCTCCAGACGCGATGCTTGGCATTCAGACCAAGGAGTTCAAGCTTGGTTTCATCAGACCAGAGAATCTTGTTTCTCATGGTCTGAGAGTCCTTTTGGTGCCTTTCGGCAAACTCCAATGATCTTTCATGTCTTTTACTGAAGAATGGCTTTCATCTGGCCATTCTACCATGATTGGTGGAGTGCTGAAGAGACGGTTGTCCTTCTGGAAGGTTCTCCCATCTTCACAGAGGAACTCGGTCGGGTTCTCGATCACCTCCCTGACCAAGGCCCTTCTCCCCCGATTGCTCAGTTTGGCCGAGTGGCCAGCTCTAGGATCAGTCTTGGTGGTTCCAAACTTCTTCCATTTAAGAATGATGGAGGCCACTGTGTTCTTGCGGACCTTCAATGCTGCAGAAATGTTTTGGTACCCTTCCCCAGATCTGTGCCTCGACACAGTCCTGTCTCGAAGCTCTACGGATAATTCCTTCGACCTCATGGCTTGGTATTGCTCGGACATGCACTGTCAACTGTGGGACCTTATATAGTCAGTTGTGTGCCTTTCCAAATAATGTCCAATCAATTGAATTTACCACAGGTGGACTCCAATCAAGTTGTAGAAACATCTCAAGGATCATCAATGGAACAGGATGCACCTGAGCTCAATTTCGTGTCTTATAGCAAAGGGTCTGAATACTTTTGTAAATAAGGTATTTCTGTTTTTTATTTTTAGCACATTTCTAAAAACCTGTTTTTGCTTTGTCATTATGGGGTATTGTGTGTAGATTGATAAGGAAAACAATCATTTTAATCCATTTTAGAATAAGTCTGTAACGTAACAAAATTTGGAAAAAGTCAAGGGGTCTGAATACATTCCGAATGCACTGTAGCCTATACTAGAGAAATGTGAAGTTTAAAATGAAATCAGTTTGCTAATATGGGTGATTGTTAATGGTACAATTGATGGTTCAACCATCAAACTAGTAGTAGTAGTTTAAAGGATCGTTAAAAAACTGTGCACATCAATGTCATAAACTTATCATTCTATTTATTGTTACTGAATCAATTCAGGCAATTTATCGTGATATGGATTTCTGTGCATTTCGCTCAGCTTTAGTTTGACCCTTACCCTGGTCTGGAGTGTCATTTGGGAGATGTCTGCCCCAGATGAAGGATGGTTTACTGTTGACGATGTTGGTGTAGTTGTAGACAGTGTTGAATATAAATAAAGTTTCATACTGTGGAGGAGACAGGGAAAGTGTTAAAACATAAAAATTGACGAGCCTCCCGGGTGGCGCAGTGGTCTAAGGCACTGCATCGCAGTGCTAGCTGCGCCACCAGAGTCTCTGGGTTCGCGCCCAGGCTCTGTCGCAGCCGGCCGCGACCGGGAGGTCCGTGGGGCGACGCACAATTGGCTTAGCGTCGTCCGGGTTATGGAGGGCAGGGATATCCTTGTCTCATCGCGCTCCAGCGACTCCTGTGGCGGGCCGGGCGCAGTGCACGCTAACCGAGGGGGGCGGGTGCACGGTGTTTCCTCCGACACATTGGTGCGGCTGGCTTCCGGGTTGGAGGCGTGCTGTGTTAAGAAGCAGTGCGGCTTGGTTGGGTTGTGCTTCGGAGGACGCATGGCTTTCGACCTTCGTCTCTCCCGAGCCCGTACGGGAGTTGTAGCGATGAGACAAGATAGTAATTACTAGCGATTGGATACCATGAAAATTGGGGAGAAAATGGGATAAAATGTGTTAAAAAAAGGAAAGAAAAAAAACAACATTAAAATTGACACGATAGAATGATGTAAGTCATCTGCTAAATTACTAAAATGTAAATGATGATAGCTGACCTACCTTGTTGTCAGTGGTGGTGTAAATGACTGAAAAATTCACGTCTCTGTCCCCATGGTCATCCAGCTTGTAGTGGCCTGCGATGCCTTTATGGAAACACATATACACACCTTACACTAAACAGATCTACAGAACTACACAAACACACACACACAAACACACACACAGGTGGCCATATGTCCAGGCCAGACCACATGGCTTTATGTGTTGTTTCCTGGTCTCTTACCATCGAATGAGATGTTTCTGAAGTGGTTGATATTGACTACCTCCGTGTGGTTGAGCTCAGACTCAGGCTTGCTCCAGATCTTTCTCACCACCTGACCAAACAGCAGCACTGCATCATGGTACGCTGCCATGTAGTCATTCATCTGGAGAGAGCGGAGATTGATTGCACCCTGGTCAAAAGTAGTACATTACTTTTTGCTCCTTTAGTGATAATTAAAATGTAGGGGCAGCAGTTCATTATAATATTTTGGGGCATGGATTTTTTTGGATTTCTTTTTGTGTAACTGTGAGTGAGTGTCATTCCAGTTTATGTAATCTGTTTTGTTAAAAGCAAAACAAAAATAAAAAAGCAAAATCATTTTTTGTAGGATGTTTTCTGATATTCTTAATGTAAACATTTAGGGCAGTAGTGCCATTACATGTTATATATGACTATGGGCAGTAACGGTGTCTTGTGAAAGACTCACGTATGACTTTGTGTCAATTGAGAACACTTGACTCAATCAGTGGTTCTCAATTCTCTTCTTAGGGATCCGAAGCAGTTCCAGAGCTAGAACTCCTGATTCAACTTGTCAATTTACATTTACATTTACATTTAAGTCATTTAGCAGACGCTCTTATCCAGAGCGACTTACAAATTGGTGCATTCACCTTATGACATCCAGTGGAACAGCCACTTTACAATAGTGCATCTAGATCTTTTAAATCTTTTAGATCTCAATTAATACAATTATAACACCTATGGAATTTAACAATATCATATGGCTAACCAGAATAAAAAACCCTGTATGGTTCTTCTACAATGAACCTTTGAGATTGAGTAAGGTTCTATATAGAACCATTCTCCATAAAGTAGCCCCAAAAAGGGTTGTAACCATAGCGGGACTGTTGGAAATGGTTCTTTATAGCACCATACTTGTTACATGTTGAACCTTATGAGCATGGTTCTTTATAGAACCTTCAAAAAAATTATCTATTTAGCACCAAAAAGTAATCTGCTATGGTTACAAGCCAATTGACCCTTATTTGGCACTATATAGAACCATTTGTTTTTAGTGTGTACAGTACATAGGGAATAGGATGCCATTTTGGAAGTAACCTCAGAGTACAGTGATAGACAGGGCCCCAGCCCAGCAGGGTGTCTCACCGTCACGTTGTTGCCCAGGTCTGTGTCCACAGTATAGTTCCTAGTGTTGGGCATGGTGAGAACCAACACGTTCTTCATAGCAGGGATAGAGGACTTATTGGTGTAGTACTTATCACTGTGGGGAGTCATGGGTGCATTGTCAATGACACTGCAAACACTGGTGCTCTCTGACAAGCAAGGCGATTACAGTATTACAGTTTTTCTCAATTGCTAAAACACTAAAACCCATTGGGTGAACAAAGTTCTCAGTTGCCTAGACTCATTTAGCTAATTATGCAGTCTGTTGTCAATACCTTAAACCATTTCACATGGTAAAACACAATTTGCAGATCTCACTTAGACTTTTCAGCAAAACTCTAAACACATTCTCATTCTCAAAACACATTCTGCACTCTAATGCACATGTCATCCATACTGGTAAACACAAGTGGCAACAATCAAATACAAATAGAGAACACATGTCATTGATTGAACACAACCACTCAAAATTGATTTAACCTGTTTCAAATGATGCGACACAACCAATAAAAGCCAGTTCAGAGAGCAAACAGGTTGTTGAAGGTGGGAAGGAGAAAGTCTGAGAATGGATAGAAGTAACAATGTGAGAGGACGAGTGCGTATGCGAGGTGGGCGACGAGGAGGAAGAGGAGGAGGGCAAGAAAGAGGAAGAGGAGGACGAAGAGGAAGACAAAGAGTGGAAATATCTGATGAAAGCAAGATATCGAGCAACAGTTATAAACCATGTTCTTGTCCATGGACTGACAATGAGGGAAGCAGGACTTCGAGTGCAACCCAATTTGAGCGGATTTTCTGTGTCCACCATAGTAAGGACATTCAGAGAAGAGAACAGGTACAGTATACTACTGTATTTATGTAATTGCACATTTACTGTACTACACTATATGCAGCTGTTTCAATAGACATTTGTAAAGTTAATCACTGTATGTATTGTACTGCATGAATATGTTTTGTAACTGCACAACTACTTTTTGTAGAATTGCAAGGCTGCCACATGCAGGTGGAAGGACAGCTATATTCACTCGGGAGCAAGAGGCCGTTATAGTTGGCATGGTCCTTCAAGATAATGCAATACGACTCAGAGAAATCCAGGAACGAGTGATACAAGACAACACACACTTCCAGGGAATCGACAGTGTGAGCATTTCCACAATTGACCGTGTCCTCCATCGTAACAGGATGCGAATGAAACAAGTATACAGAGTACCTTTTGAGCATAACTCACCAAGGGTGAAAGAACTGCGAGCTCAGTATGTGCAAGTAAGTGTACATTCAGAAACATTTACTGTTATCCAGATTGTCTACAGTACCAACACATACTATGTGAATGACATTACTCTTCAGTACATACAATGTATGTGAATCAGAAGCCTAATTGTACTCAACAGTATAGCACTGTCTCTGTACGACTTACAAAATCCTACATACAGTATATTGTATTTCTACACAGACACTATTTGACTTGGAATCCTTGGACAGACCCCATTAGTTCATCTTTGTCGATGAAGGAGGCTTCAATCTAACAAAGAGAAGGAGAGGCCGAAACATGATTGGACAGCGGGCCATTGTTGAAGTCCCTGGTCAACGAGGTGGCAATGTCACAATCTGTGCTGCTATCAGCAACCATGGTGTTCCCATGTTACACTCGGGCCATATAACACCCAGCACCTTCTAAGATTTATTGCCAATCTAAGATATATTTTATTTGAGCAGCAGGTTCAAGAGCAGCAGGGTCAAGAGCTAAATGAGAATCCCATTCCCACCTATGTGATAGTGTGGGACAATGTCAGTTTCCACCGAGCTGCTCAGGTAAGGGAATGGTTTAACATCAATAGGCAGTTTATGAACTTGTACCTCCCTCCATACTCGCCTTTCCTGAATCCGATTGAGGAGTTTATCTCCTCTAGGAGATGGAAAGTGTATGATAGACAACCCTACACCAGAGTAAATCTGCTGCAAGCCATGGATTTAGCCTGTGGTGATATAGGTGAGGAATCATGTCAGGGCTGGATACGGCACACAAGAGGCTTCTTCCCCCGTTGCCTCAGGAGGGACAATATTGCTTGTGATGTGGAGGAAGTGCTCTGGCCCGACCCAGCCCAAAGACAAGAAGAAACACATTGATCACATGTTAACTCCTCTGATTTGTGTCCCTTTTAGTATTGTATACTGTAGTACAGTGCATTGTAGGCTGTATACTGTACAATGGACAACTGGTATGGCCCTGAACATTGTGCTTATCATTTATTAACAGTACTGACTGCTCAATAGATTTTGACTGGTTGCAGGTTCATATCAACAATGAACAAGAAGTACAGTATCACAGAGACAAAGGACAAGTTTGTGAGATGCAGGGTACAGTACTGTAAAAATAGGGGTACAAGGAGGAGGAAGAACAAAAAACAAAATTGCAAAGAGCAAATTTCTGATCAATTTTGAGCTACTATGATAGAACATGTTTTCGTTCATCAAAAGACAATGACGGAAAAATATGAATATTTTTTTAGATTAAAAATGTACTTCTCCCTGAGAATTGTATGTTTTGAACAATGTGTTTTCTATTTTTCGGTGTATTGTTTACTGACTGCTTGAGAGTGTATATCATTTTGATCACTTTGTTTATGATTTGAGAGCAGTGTTTGATTTTGAACACAGATAAAACTGTTTTGAGGCAAATGTTTCATTTTGCGAGAGGAGTCAGAGGTTATATAAATAGTGCTTGAAGATGAGGTTTTGTGTTTAATGTTTTCAGGAAATGGAGCAAGGTTTCAGAAATTGTGTTTCAGCAATTGAGAAAAACTGTAAGCCTCGTTGAACTCTTTCAGATGAAAAAATGCAAACAAATAACAGACTGGGGAGAGAGAAAGAGAGAGAGAGAGAGGGGCACAGAGAGAAATGATAGAGAGAGAGAGCGAGAGAGAGAGAGGACTAACTTGTAAAGATCGACCAGGATGAAGACAACACTAGGATCAACCTCCATAGTTCCATTCTTCAGGTCCACGATATCTTCTGGTGTCCCACACACTATGAACACTGCACAGTCAGTGAAGAGGAGAGAGTGA
The DNA here is from genome assembly GCF_029448725.1 of Salvelinus fontinalis. Taxonomy (NCBI): domain Eukaryota; kingdom Metazoa; phylum Chordata; class Actinopteri; order Salmoniformes; family Salmonidae; genus Salvelinus; species Salvelinus fontinalis. The sequence goes on from NC_074694.1 coordinate 29,002,557, forward strand.
GTGAGATATATATATATATATATATATATATATATATATATATATATATATATATATAGAGAGAGAGAGAGAGAGAGAGAGAAAGACATATAAATCACGGCCTTCAATGGCGTGTCCAGGGGTGCACCCCCCCCCCCCAAAATCTGATTGGTCTCTGAATATTTTGATAACTTTGACCAAGACGGACACTGACATCAATCTCATCTGAGAAAGCATCCGAGCGAGTGATACAAAACCCATAGTATGTGTAGCCCATGTATCTGATGCTGTCTGGTCAAAAAGAGTTTAGAAAATAGTCATATTCTTTTTGGCCAGACAGCATCAGATAAACTACATGGCCAAAATGATTTGGACACCCATTTCAGCCACACTCGTTGCTGACAGGTGTATAAAATCTAGCACACAGCCATGCAATCTGCATAGACATACATTGGCAGTAGAACGGCCTTACTGAAGAGCTCAGTGACTTTCAACGTGGCTCAAGCTCACAGAATGGGACCGGCGAGTGCTGAAGTGCATAGCACACAAAAATTGTCTGTCCTCGGTTGCAACAATCACTACTGAGTGAGTGTTGCAACCGTGGCCGAGCAGCCACACGCAAGCCTAAGATCACATGGGCAATGCCAACCGTTCTCTGGAGTGATGAATCAGAATTCACCATCTGGCACTCCGACGAACGAATCTGGGATTGGCGGATGCCAGGAGAACGCTACATGCAAGAATCCATAGTGCCAACTGTAATGTTTGGTGAAGGAGGAATAATGGTCTGGGGCTATTTTTCATGGTTCGTGCTAGGCCCCTTGGTTCCAGTGAAGGGAAATCTTAACATTACAGCATACAATGACATTCCATACAATTCTGTGCTTCCAACTTTGTGGTAACAGTTTGGGGATGGCCCTTTGCTGTTTCAGCATGATAATGCCCCCATGCACAAAGCGAGGTTCATACAGAAATGGTTTGTTGAGATCTGTGTGGATGAACTTGAGTGGCTTGCACAGAACCCTGACCTCAACCCCATCGACCCCTTTGGGATGAATTGAAACGACTGCGAGCCAAGCCTAATCGCCCAACATCAGTGCCCGAACTCACTGATGCTCTTGTGGCTGAAAGGAAGCAAGTGCCCACAGTAATATTCCAACATCTAGTGCAAAGCCTTCCCAGAAGAGAAGAGTGGAGGCTGTTATAGCAGCAAAGGGGGGACCAACTCCTTATTAATGACCATGATTTTGGAATGAGATGTTCGACGAGCAGGTGTCCACTTACAGTTGAAGTCAGAAGTTTACATACACCTTAGCCATATACATTTAAACTCAGTTTCACAATTCCTGACATTTAATCCAAATACAAATTCAGTTTTAGGTCAGTTAGGATCACCACTTTATTTTAAGAATGTGAAATGTCAGAATAATAGTAGAGTGAACGATTTATTTCAGCTTTTATTTCTTTCATCAGTGGGTCAGAAGTTTACATACACTCAATTAGTATTTGGTAGCATTGACCCAGTGGGTCAGAAGTTTACATACACTCAATTAGTATTTGGTAGCATTGCCTTAAAATTGTTTAACTTGGGTCAAACGTTTTGGGTAGCCTTCCACAAGCTTCCCACAATAAGTTGGGTGAATTTTGGCCCATTCCTGACAGAGCTGGTGTAACTGAGTCAGGTTTGTAGGCCTCCTTGCTCGCACACGCTTTTTCAGTTCTGCCCACAAATTTTCTGTTGGATTGAGGTCAGGGCTTTGTGATGGCCACTCCAATACCTTGACTTTGTTGTCCTTAAGGCATTTGGCCACAACTTTGTAAGTATGCTTGGGGTCATTGTCCATTTGGAAGACCCATTTGCGACCAAGCTTTAACTTCCTGACTGATGTCTTGAGATGTTGCTTCAATATATCCACATAATGTTCTTACCTCATGATGCCATCTATTTTGTGAAGTGCACCAGTCCCTCCTGCAGCAAAGCACCCACACAACATGATGCTGCCACACCCGTGCTTCACGGTTGGGATGGTGTTCTTCGGCTTGCAAGCCTCCCCCTTTTTCCTCCAAACATAACGATGGTCATTATGGCCAAAAAGTTATATTTTTGTTTCATCAGACCAGGACATTTCTCCAAAAAGTACGATCTTTGTCCCCATGTGCAGTTGCAATCCGTAGTCTGGCTATTTTATGGCGGTTTTGGAGCAGTGGCTTCTTCCTTGCTGAGCGGCCTTTCAGGTTATGTCGATATAGGACTCGTTTTACTGTAGATATAGATACTTTTGTACCTGTTTCCTCCAGCATCTTCACAAGGTCCTTTGCTGTTGTTCTGGGATTGATTTGCACTTTTCGCACCAAAGTACGTTCATCTCTAGGAGACAGAACGCGTCCCCTTCCTGAGTGGTATGACGGCTGTGTGGTCCCATGGTGTTTATACTTGCATACTGTTGTTTGTACAGATGAACGTGGTACCTTCAGGCATTTGGAAATTGCTCCCAAAGATGAACCAGACTTGTGGAGGTCTACAATTTTTCTTCTGGGGTCTTGGCTGATTTCTTTTGATTTTCCCATGATGTCAAGAAAAGATGCACTGAGTTTGAAGGTAGGTCTTGAAATACATCCACAGGTACACCTCCAATTGACTCAAATTATGTCAATTAGCCTATCAGAAGCTTCTGAAGCCATGACATAATTTTCGGGAATTTTCCAAGCTGTTTAAAGGCACAGTCAACTTGGTGTATGTAAACCTCTGACCCACTGGAATTGTGATACAGTGAAATATAAGTGAAGTAAACTGTCTGTAAACAATTGTTGGAAAAATTACTTGTGTCATGCACAAAGTAAATATCCTAACTGACTTGTCAAAACTATAGTTTGTTAACAAGAAATTTGTGGAGTGGTTGAAAAACGAGTTTTAATGACTCCAACCTAAGTGTATGTAAACTTCCGACTTCAAAAGTACATGGGCTACATATACTAAGACAGAGGGGAGCTGTTTGCCTCGCTCAGATACTTTCTCTGGTGAAATGGATTCAGCCTTGTGCGAATTGAAGGAATATTATGAAACGGATAGACACGAATGATAAATTATTTTCTACATTGTTTTTTTTTTATTATTGTAAAACAAATTCTCCATGAATGCACGGCACTTTTTAGGCTGAATGTCAATACACTTATGGTGTTTGTAATAGATATCTCTTTCCATTCAAATGGCGGGTGCCCAGTGCATTTCGCTCCCGACTTGCGCAGCGGTCTAAGGCACTGCATCTCAGTGCAAGAGGTGTCACTACAGTACCTGGTTCGAATCCAGGCAGTATCACATTTGGACGTGATTGGGAGTCCCATAGGGCGGCGCACAATCAGTCCAGCGTCGCCGGCGTAAGTTAAATTGAAAAAAGAAAAAAATTGTTCAGACTTTGGACTTTTTTTGAGGTAGACGAACGTACGCAGGTAACCTACTGTATTTAACCTACTTTTTGAAGGGATTTATTTGACAATCAGATGAAAACATAATGACTGGTTGTGTTCATGACATATTAAAATAAAATACATATTTACAGTTAAATTCTGTCTTTACTATAAAACCCATTAAAATGGTCTTTACTATAAAGCCCTATGCACACATAGGAGGTCCAATTAGAAAAATAGAGAGCCCCCGAATGTCACAGTGTAATTTGCACTTGTGATGGCACTTTCAAGTGAATTTACTGCTGTATGCTAATACCCTTTTATAAAATCCTGACCTTGAATGCAAGCACTGTAACAAGACTTTTGGAATTGACTCATGATTTATTTGAACTGTAAAATGTACCAACGCTAAGCTGAAGCATTTAATGCGTTGAACCATCATAATTATATACAAAAAATCCCTCTTGCAAATGTTATGGCCACCCTAAACTGGGTCTGTGCCCCACCTTGTCTACCCCATTCAAAATGTTCTGGACACTCCATTGCTGGCCTTCCCCCTGGTGGGCTATCTACCTGCCAATCCTCCAGATTTGTGAAAGGAGTGAGATGATGTGGGTTTACTTACAATTGCTTGTCCTCTTTTTGGAGTTTAATTCCATTCTAAGGGTTTCCGCTTTGGTTATAACTTGGGTATTTTTGACATGTAAGGAAAAGTGGGCTGAGCCTGTACCAAGTGCATTGATGTACCTGAGGAGGGATGGGGAAATACAATGATATCAGTATCAACATCACATCTAAGCAAATATAATATACACAAATAAATAATCTCAGTCATCAAATTGTCCATTAGCCTACGGAATCACTTGTCAATTAATATCCACCTTCACTCTTTTCCAGCATATTACACCTACAGAACTGACAAGTCAGGACACAAGTGACTCAAAAGCAACTCAAAGGAAACTCACAAACAGCTCACAAATGTCTCACAAGCGACCCACAAGTAAATCCCTCACCAGAAGCAGTCATCAGTGTTCTCCTGCTTCTTATAGAGGAAGGCTGTGGACCACTTGGGTTTGATATTGTTTTTGAAATCCCAGAATTTTGTGAAGAATGTGGAGATCTTGCGTGCAGGGGGCAATATGCGGGTCAGGTTGTCTTGGTAGTCACAGGACAGAGCAAAGCTGCCTGCTGAGATGATGGGCATGAGGAGCTTCAGACCAACCTCTTGACTGGAACATTGAGAGGGGAGAGAGAGAGGGATTGAGGGAGGGAGAGAGGGAGAGAAATAGAAAGAAAGAGGGATGGAGACAGAGAGAGAGACAGAGAGAGAGAGAGAGAGAGAGACGGGCAGAGGGATGGAGGGTATGTGAGACAGAAAGACAGACACACACAGGGTAAAGTGGGAGACTGACACAACAGTATGTAATGAATTACTGTGTTATTAAAATGTCACTACAAGAGTAAACAAGTTGAATAAAGGTGAGGGCAATATATATAGAGGAAGTAAAAGAGAAAGGGTGTCACGGCAACACAACACTTACTCAACCATCTGAAAGGTTGCATGGGTACAGGTGGGCCCCAGCAAAACCCAGCCCTCCTGGCCTGTTTTCTGAAACAAAGGAGAATCAGCTTAGATATGTGAATATTTGTGTGTGTGTGTGTGTGTGTGTGTGTGTGTGTGTGTGTGTGTGCGTGCGTGCGTGCGTGCGTGCGTGCGTGCGTGCGTTGGTTAACACTCACAGTTAGGTTCTTCAAAGTCTCCACCACCTCACAGGTGCTGCTTTGGCAGCCTTTCTTGCTGTACAAACTAGTCTCGAGCCCAAGGAAGTTTGCAGTCAGGTTTCGCTTCACTCCTTGGAAAAGAAAACGGCAATACATCATAATGATGGCAACAAAGATTACGGACCCACAGATAGTAATTAGGCAGAACATCAAATCTGAGCTGATAAGATAAGTTAAAACACAAGAAAGTAAGCTAAAAATATTTAGGTTAGGCTAAGGTCCTTACATCTATAACACGATGTAGGCCTAGGATATCCTTATAAACCAATGTTGTTTTTTATAGCCTGCTATATGTGATAATTGTACACTACCAACTAAGGGGGCTCAGCCACGGTGGGACTTGAACCAGCAACCCTGTGCAAATTCTCTATTAATTTACAGTTTTTAAATTATGATTACATTTACCGTTTGGACAGCTTTTACAGGGGAGTTCAGCGTCGAGCTGGATCGCACTCTCCACAGCGCTACGGACAAATTTCATACTCCAGGGAGAGATGTCGTCATCCAGTAGAACTACATTCATCATAATCCCATCCAGACAGTGAGGGTATATCGCCTCGCATCGGCCTGCGATAAACACCATCCAGCAGACACACACCCACCAACCTCTATAAGCCATTCTGAGGACTTAATGTATAAGCTAATGAATGTTCCTATTTTTCATAAGGCGAGTCTTTGGATTTCCTAGTCTAGATAACCTGTTCCGGTACCAATTATGTTGAGGAGATGTTCAATGACAAGACATTGAGCTGTGGGTTGGTAAAATCCATTTGCCAGAAATGTTTTAATAATTCCAAAAAGTAAAAAGTTACTTGTCATCCCTTTTATTCTGTATTCCAAATATCGCAATATTCTCACGCAATATATATTCCATTCAGCACATGTACTTTTTCCAGTTGGAAAAGAAAACAAAATTGGTGTGTGAAAAACAGTCTGTAAAAGTAGTAGTTTCTTCTCTGAATGTCTCAAACGTTTTTCATTCATTTAACGACTTCATTCTTTCATTAATTTCATTACTTCAATCTTTCATTAATCGACTGCTTTGTTTCAAAACAAGGATATATGGATTTACACACCTGCTTTGTTCCGCTCAGATTCGACAACTCACCTGTGCTTTCTTAACTCACCTGTTAATGAACAACTGGAATCGACACATAGTCTGAGGGAACGGTTGGTCTGCCAATAACTTCCTCACCATTCATTGTTCAAGGTCCGTATAAACCAATACTCAGACATACTGCACACTTCACATCACACAACCACCATATGGACAATACACACAGGCTAGTACACACACATCCATTGCCCTGTAGGCCTATAGGGTAAAATGACTGGAGTCAACAGCATCAAATGGGTAATGTGGCATCCACCTGACTTCACTTCGAATAATGTATGGACCTCCCTTCCATCTTATATAGTGCAAGTGAACAGCAAACCTGGTTTTTTAAAAAACAAATAAAGCAACACCTCATGGCACAACGCCTCTCCCCATGTGAACTACTTGTTGTCTGTATGTACTGACATGTACTGTACCTTTTATATATTTTTTATTTGAACCTTTATTTAAATAAAGTCAGTGTATGTGTAACGGATAGATGCACACATACACACTACATGTTCATGTTTTTAAATGTATGTAAATTGTAAAGTGTTATGCCTGTAATGTATTTTTTTGTTTTGTGTCGGGCCCCAGTAAGACTAGCTGTTGCCATTGTCGTCGGCTAATGGGGATCCTAAGAAATCAAATCAAATCAAATGGTAAGACAGGAAATGGGAAATGGTGGTTTCTAATTGGAAAGTCTGAAAATTCTAAAATCTGTTTCAAATGGCAGCCGAGATAAGATCTCAAAGGACCTGATATATATATATATATAGAGAGAGAGAGAGAGAGAGAGAGAGAGAGAGAGAGAGAGAGAGAGAGAGAGAGAGAGAGAGAGAGAGAGAGAGAGAGAGAGGGAGAGAGAGAGAGAGAGAGAGAGAGAGAGAGAGAGAGAGAGAGAGATTTATATATATACATATATACATATATACATATATATATAGAGAGAGAGAGAGAAAAGAGAGAAAAGAGGAGGAACAAAACCCATGAGCAGACCAAAGGTTTATAGGGCCATAAACTGCATCATAGATATCTTCTCCTCCTGGTAATAAAAGCGGCCAGATTGTGTGTTTCATCTACTCAAATTCTCAAGCCAGTCACACTGTTACTGCCCTCCTTTTAATGGGGTAATCTTCCCTGCAGCTTTAATGACTGCCCAGCTAACAACTCAAGGGGAGAAAGATATTTTTTGTAATGTTACCCGTAATGTTCCCCTAATGTTTGAGTGTGCAGCTTTCTGTTAGTTAGGGGAACATTCTATCTATGTTAGAAAAAACCCTCTGAGAACCTTTTTAGGATATTTTGGCGTTAGAGTTAGAACATTCCCCTTAATGTCAAACAGAACATACCCAGAATGTGGTTACCATGTTCTCAGAATATACAATATGAAGACACGTTTTAGACACGTTTTATGGGAACGTTGCAAGAACATTCATGTGTCCAGTTTTCTGAGGGATAGGAGAATATTCCATCAACGTCCCACCAAACATACACAGAACATGGTTGCCATGTCCTCAGAACATAAGATATTTATGTTCTAGACAAGTTTCATGGGAACGTTGCAAGAAAGTTCCCTGTGTATCAGTTGTCAGAACGTCGCCTAAAGGAACCAAAGAAACATTCTCCCCCCAAGAAATTGTTTCCTTATACATCATGCCTTGTTACTGATGCTAAGCCAATCAAAGCCCTGATTGGTGAACCAATGATAGCTCTTAGTCTGTTGGCAAGGGATACTCACACAGTGTTTTTAACATACAGTATCCTAACGTCATTATTTGGCAACAGTTACACACCTATCTGATGTAATTAAAATGAGTTTGTCATTGAAATAATGGAATCTGTAGGATTTCCCTTTGAGCACGAATTATGACCACATTTCCACTACTTCATCAGTATTTATTAATTCTATAAAGCTGAGCATTTCAAAGAGAACTCTATCGTCTTTTTGAAATCTACACTACATATACAACGTAGAAAAAAACGTGTCATTAACAAACTCACTTTAATTAGATAAGATAGGTGTGTTGTAACTGTTGCCAAATAATGACATTAACATTTTTACCAGTCAAAAGTTTGGACACACTTACTCATTCAAGGGTTTTTCTTTATTTTTGCTATTTTCTACATTGTAGAATAATAGTGAAGACATCAAAATTATGAAATAACACATATGGAATCATGAAGTAACCAAAAAAGTGTTAAACAAATCAAAATATATTTTATACCGATGACAGCTTTGCACACTCTTGGCATTCTCTCAACCAGCTTCATGAGGTAGTCACATGGAATGCATTTCAATCAACAGGTGTGCCTTGTTAAAAGTTAGCCTATCAGTTGTGTTGTGACAAGATAGGGGTGGTATACAGAAGATAGCCTATTTGGTAAGAACAGCTCAAATAAGTAAAGAGAAATGACAGTCCATCATTACTTTAAGACATGAAGCTCAGTCAATGCGGAAAATTTGAAGGACTTTGAAAGTTTCTTCAAGTGCAGTCGCAAAACCCATCAAGCGCTATGATGAAACTAGCTCTCATGTGGACCTCCACAGGAAAGGAAGACCCAGAGTTACCTCCGCTGCAGAGGATAAGTTCATTAGAGTTATCAGCCTCAGATTGCAGACACAATAAATGCTTCACAGAGTTCAAGTAACAGACACATCTCAACATCAACTGCTCAGAGGAGACTGCATGAATCAGGCCTTCATGGTGGAATTGCTGAAAATAAACCACTACTAAAGGACACCAATAAGAAGAAGGTACTTGCTTGGGCCAAGAAACACGTGCAATGGACATTAGACCAGTGGAAATATGTCCTTTGGTCTGATGAGTCCAAATTTGAGATATTTGGTTCCAACTGCCATGTCTTTGTGAGACACAGAGTAGGTGAATGGATGGTCTCCACATGTGTGGTTCCCACCATGAAGCACGGAGGAGGTGTGGGGGTGCTTTGCTGGTGACACTGTCTGTGATATATTTAGAATTCAAGGCACACTTACCCAGCATGGCTACCACAGCATTCTGCAGCGATACGCAATCCCATCTGGTTTGCACTTACTGGGACTATTATTTGTTTTCAACAGGACAATGACCCAAAACACACGTCTAGGCTGTGTAAGGGCTATTTGACCAAGAAGGAGAGTGATTGAGTGCTGCATCAGATGACTTGGCCTCCACAATCACCCGACTTCAACCCAATTGAGATGGTTTGGGATGAGTTGGACCGCAGAGTGAATGAAAAGCAGCCAACAAGTGCTTAGCATATGTGGGAACTCCTTCAAGACTGTTGGAAAATAATTCCTCATGAAACTGGTTGAGAGAATTTGAAGAGTGTGCAAAGTTGTCATCAAGGCAAAGGGTGGCTACTTTGAAGAATCTAAAAGATTTGTTTTAACACTTTTTCGGTTACTACATGATGCCACGTGTTATTTTATAGTTTTGATGTCTTCACTATTATTCTACAATGTAGAAAAAAGTAAAAATGAAGAAAAACCCTTGAATGAGTAGGTGTGTCCAAATTTTTGACTGGTACTATAGGTCCTGGATGGCAGGAAGCTTGATGTACTGGGCCGTACGCACTACCCTCTGTAGCGCCTTATGGTGGGATGCCGAGCAGTTGCCATACCAGGCGGTGTTGCAACCGGTTAGGATGCTCTCGATGGTGCAGCTGTATAACTTTTTGAGGATCTGGGGACCCATGTCAAATATTTTAGGTCTCCTGAGGGGGAAAAGGTTTTGTCGTGCCCTCTTCACGACTGTCTTGGTGTGTTTGGAACATGATAGTTTGTTGGTGATGTGGACACCAAGGAACTTGAAACTCTCGACCCGCTCCACTGCTGCACCAGTAATGTTAAGTGGGGCCTGTTCAGCCCTCTTTTTCCTGTAGTCCACGATAAGCTCATTTGTCTTGCTCACATTGAGGGAAAGGTTGTTGTCCTGGCACCACACTGCCAGGCCTCTGACCTCCTCCCTATAGGCTGTCTCATCGTTGTCGGTGATCAGGCCTACCACTGGTGTCGTCAGCCAACATATTTAAAAATTAAAAAAAATACGGGGTGGATCAGCATTAATATTGCGGATAGGTTGTAGGTTCTATTCTGGTTAGAGACACTTTGCGCTGTTCTGTGAAGGGAGTAGTACACAGCGTTGTACGAGATTTTCAGTTTCTTGGCAATTTCTCGTATGGAATAGCCTTAATTTTTCAGAACAAGTATAGACTGACGAGTTTCAGAAGAAAGGTATTTGTTTCTGGCCATTTTGAGCCTGTAATCAAACCCACAAATACTGATGCTCCAGATACTCAACTAGTCTAAAGAAGGCCAGTTTTATTGCTTCTTTAAACAGGACAACAGTTTTCAGCTGTGCTAACATAATTGCAAAAAGGGTTTTCTAATGATCATTTAGCCTTTTAAAATGATAAACTTGGATTAGCTAACACAAAGTGCCATTGGAACACAAGAGTGATGGTTGCTGATAATGGGCCTCTGTATGCCTATGTAGATTTTCCGTTAAAATCAGCAGTTTCCAGCTACAATAGTCATTTACAACATTAAAAATGTCTACACTGTATTTGTGATCAATTTGATGTTATTTTAATGGATAATTTTTTTTACATTTTTTTCCCCCAAACTTCTGAACGGTAGTGTACCTACAGTTGAAGTCGGAGGTTTACATACACCTTATTGTAACGGCATTCAGAGGAAGAAGGTGAGGACCAAGGTGCAGCGTGATACGTGTTCATATTATTTATTCGAAGCTGAACACTGAATACAAAATAACAAAACGAATAGCCGAAACAGTTCTGCAAGGTACAACCAACACTAAACAGAAAATAACCACCCACAACTAACAGTGGGAAAACAGGCTACCTACGTATGGTTCTCAATCAGAGACAACGATAGACAGCTGCCTCTGATTGGGAACCATACCAGGCCAAACACATAGACATAGAAAACCTAGACATACAAACATAGAATTCCCACCCACATCACACCCTGACCAAACAAAAAATAGAACCATACAAAGCAATTTACGGTCAGGGCGTGACAGTAACCCCCCCCCCCCCCCCAAAGGTGCGGACTCCGGCCGCAAAACCTGAACCTATAGGGGAGGGTCTGGGTGGACATTACTCCGCGGTGGCGGTTCTGGTGAGGGACGTGGACCAAACAAAAAATAGAAACATACAAAGCAATCTACGGTCAGGGCGTGACACTTAGCCAAATACATTTAAACTCAGTTTTTCACAATTCCTGACATTTAATCCTAATAAAAATTCCCTGTCTTAGGTCAGTTAGGATCACCACTTTATTTTAAGAATGTGAAATGTCAGAATAATAGTAGAGAGAATTATTTATTTCAGCTTTTATTTCTTTCATCACATTCCCAGTGGGTCAGAAGTTTACATACACTCAATTAGTATTTTGTAGCATTGCCTTTAAATTGTTTAACTTGCATCAAACATTTTGGGTAGCCTTCCACAAGCTTCCCACAATAAGTTGGGAGAATTTTGGCCCAATCCGCCTGACAGAGCTTGTGTAACTGAATCAGGTTGGTAGGCCTCCTTGCTCGCACACGCTTTTTAAATTCTGCCCACACATTTTCTATAGGATTGAGGTCAGGGCTTTGTGATGGCCACTCCAATACTTTTACTTTGTTGTCCTTTAAAACCTCTTGACGCTAGGGGTCAGATTATTTTTTATTTTTTAAATAACGTTCCCAAGGTAAACGGACTATTTCTCAGGTCCAGATCGTAGAATATGCATATAATTTACAGATTAGGATAGAAAACACTCCAAAGTTTCCAAAACTGTCAAAATATTGTCTGTGAGTATAACAAAACTGATTCTGCAGGCGAAAACCTGAGGAAATCTAACCTGGAAGTGTTTTTTTTTTTTTTTTTTTTAATCTGTGTTTCCTGGCCTGTCTTTCTTCCATTTAAAGGGGTATCAACCAGATTCCTTTTCCAATGGCTTCCTCAGGCTGTGACCAGGCTTTAGACATAGTTTCAGGCTTTTATTTTGAAAAATGAGCGAGATTTTTCAAAACTAGTCAGGTGTCCTCTGATTAGTTCCTGCGCGCGAGAGGGGTAGCTCTCCATTTTATTTTTCTCTCTTATTGAATAGGTTACGGCCCGGTTGAAATATTATCGATTATGTTTGTTAAAAACAACCTGAGGATTGATTATAAAAAACATTTGACATGTTTCTACGAACATTACGGATACTTTTTGGAATTTTCGTCGAACGGAACGAGGGTTTGGTTTTCTGAACATAACGCGCAACCCAAATGGCGTTTTTTGTTATAAAAGTAATATTTATTGAACAAAAAGAACATTTGTTGTGTAGGAGTCTCATGAGTGCAAACATCCGAAGATTATCAAAGGTAAGCGATTAGTTTTATTGCTTTTCTGACTTTCGTGACCATGCTAATTTGGGGCTAGCTGTTCTAGCATTGATTGATACACTCACAAAAGCTTGGATTGCTTTCGCTGCAAAGCATATTTTCAAAATCTGACACGACAGGTGGATTAACAACAAGCTAAGCTGTGTTTTGGTATATTTCACTTGTGATTGCATGATTATAAATCTTTTTAGTAATATTTTTGAATCTGATACGTTTGGGAATTTTCTTCTGCCTTTCAGGACCGGAACGAGGCTGTAGTTTTCTGAACATAACGCGCAACCCAAATGGCGTTTTTTGTTATAAAAGTAATATTTATCGAACAAAAATACAATTTATTGTGTAACTGGGAGTCTCGTGAGTGCAAACATCCGAAGATTATCAAAGGTAAGCGATTAATTTTATTGCTTTTCTGACTTTCGTGACCATGCTAATTTGGGGCTAGCTGTTCTAGCATTGATTGATACACTCACAAAAGCTTGGATTTCTTTCGCTGTAAAGCATATTTTGAAAATCTGACACGATAGGTGTATTAACAACAAGCTAAGCTGTGTTTTGGTATATTTCACTTGTGATTGCATGATTATAAATATTTTTAGTAATATTTTGCGCCCTGCAATTCAGCGGTTGTTTAGGAAAATGATCCCGCTAAAGGGATCCGTAGCGCAGAGAAGTTAAATGAATGATTAGAATATTCCACCCTGAAACCATATAATTGTATGAAATTGATTAGAATCATAAAATTATTATTAATGATGTGTGTAGTTTTAGTCAGTAAAATTATAATAAACGATGTGTGTAGTATTAGTCAGAATTAGGGTAAAACAATATATCTGTACAATATGTCTCTATAGTATCTTAAACACAGACTGTCTGAGCAGGATTCTGTCCCGACCTTGGCTAGGGGCCACTGAGAGATTTGGGAGAGGGCAGGGAGTACTTCTCACGGTCCCTAATATTTGTCGGCTGGGTATTGATACAGTATGTGCGTAGGATACCTACTGTTTGTGTGTATGTATGTATGATATCTACTGTTTGTGTGGAAGTATGTGCGCCGCTATAAAATGGATGTCTTTGTATTGTGGACTTCAGAACGTTCTCGTGAATAAACTGTACTAACCTTTTGCATAAGCTGAGTCTTTGACTAATTATTATTAAACCCATGGTCTTACAAACCTTGGGGATTGGTCAAAGCTATTGATTGATTGTTATTATCATTGGGATTGAAAATTCTCGGGACAGTTTGGTCCTTCGAGCCGGATCTCAATACCTGCTCAAGTCGGTCCAGAGAGACACCGAAACCGTGCATGGGCGGATGAAATATCAGTAGATTAAAGACCTGGCCCCTTTCTGAGGGTTCTTTACAGGCCGGTGGCAAACTGGTATGCGACAGAAACGGTGACGAGATCCAATCAAAATTGAAACCTCAGTGGCAAATAAATAAGGTTAGTGCTCTTTATTCATGGGTTTTGGGGGTAGGATCTAAACTTGCATTATACGTATACAGTGTTATACATCTTGTGTAGGTAAGATGATAATTACTAAAGTCCAGGAGGATTCATATTCAGTATACCGTTTTTAGAAGTTTATATAGAGAAAGTTCAAAAGTAACAAAGTATGAAGATAAATATAAAACGGGGGGCTGAGTATTGAACAAAATTGGGTCCGCAATGACTCAAGGTAGTTGAGGCCATTACCAAAAGAAACTACCCTGTATCGAAATAGTCTGGGACTATTAAAGGAATATGGGAAGTAGTCTGGGACTATTAGAGGAATATGGGAAGTAGTCTGGGACTAGTAAAAATATATGAGAAGTAGTCTGGGACTATTAAAAATCTGAGTAATTTCATCAGAATTTTAAAAGCACACACATAGAATAAGGAGATAGATATATTTATCAGTCGAAGGTCATAAGGAACAACTAAGAATAAGTAGAATTTATAGTCGTATAAAGTGTGAGATCTAAATAATATATCAGGAATCATACAAAATTCTAGGAAAGATTAACGGGAGGTATTTATCAACATAGGTTAAGGATAATAACGGTACAAAGCACATACACATAGATTGTGAAAAAAAGTACGAAACATGGGTAGTAAATCCTCTCAGGGAATCCCGGAATTAGCGGGAGATGAGAAATATATGCAGGGAAAAGATAAGAGGAACATCTTTTTGGCCCGAAATGGAGGAAAAAGTACGAATTTGACGGACGTTTAAATATAGAAAAACTGGAACTAATGATAAAACAAATAAATAGGGTTTGTGGGGACAAGGTAGACAAGCAACAGACAGACGGGCTCGACACCACTCGTATTTGGCTGGCTGAAGCTAGAAAAAGAGCGGAGGGGGCCAAGAAAGAGGGAGTTACTAAGGAGGAAGAGGCACAGAAAGGAGGACAGGATTTAGCAAACTTATTGAGAAAGTGGATAGAGGTAGAGAAAGGGAGAAAGTTGAGAAAAGTGGATAGAGGCAGTCAAAAGAAAGGGGGAGACAGATGCTTTAACTGTCACAAACCGGGTCATTTTGCTAGAGATTGGGATGCACCGTTGGCACAACCACTATTGGTATGTTTTGCCTGGAAAGATACGGTCGCTAGTGTTTGGATAAGATATAAACTGAATGTTTTAATAGCTTGTTTGGTTCAAATTGAAAGAAGGGAAAATTGAACTTTTTAATAGATTGTTTAGGAGTCGTATTTAAATGACTAAATCATAGAAGAGACAGTTACCTAAATCGAATGAATTCTAAATAATAGCGGAAAGATAATTGCGATAGAGTTGTGCCCATCGAAATGTGTTTTTATTCTTATGGATTGACTGATGACGGATAAAAGTTTTGTGATAGTTTTTGGTTATTGATTCTTGGTTTGATTGTTTAGGTAACACCAGTGAATTGGAACAGAAAGTTAATGTATTCTAACATTATAATCTGTTTCCATTACGTGGAACAATGTCAGGTCAGTAAAGTGGATTGTAGGATGAGTTCATTATATTTTACAGGGACAGTGAACATTAATCACAGTTGTGTGTGTCTAATGGCTGGGTATTCCTATCAAGCACTTTGAGAGACGGTTTGCAGACAGACTAAATGGGTTTTAATGTTGCCAAGCAAGCTTGTTCAATTAAGTACACATAACCATTGAGGAAATGTAAAACTAATGATTGGAGGGAGTACAATGGAATTATCATTATTATTATGTTTTGTTCGTAGTCAACGTTTGGGTTTCTGAATCTGGGTAGTATAATGAATGCTGACCAAGTGTTTTTTTCTGGGAAAAGGAGTGCTTCATTGTCTCTCTTTGGAAATGTTTTCTGGGGGCTGTAATCTTGAAGGGAGCAAGGGAGATAGAGGCATATTTCTACTAAATTGAAAAGGTCTGGAAATGTTTTGTTTGTTTTTAGCCTTTGGGTTTGAGGAGATTTCCATTTTTCCTAGAGACGATATCTTAAAGGGGTACACACATATCACATATGGATTATTAGAAGTTTTATTTTCTGAATTTTAATAAAACACGTGAATTCTTTAGATAAAGGGAATGTTCTGGGAACCTGGGCTAAAACATGTAGAAAATGTTTGTTGGGTTTTCTTTCATTTGTCTAATATAGTAAGAAACACTAGTGTGAAAGGGTGGTATGACTTTTGGCCTCTATCATGGCTTTCCTTTGCGGTCTGATCAGCCTCATGGGAGGACCATTTGGATAATGAATTTCAGGTCATTGGTAATACTGATTTCAAGGTAATTTGTGTAAATTGATCATTATGAACGAGTTTATAGTTCTTTGACATATTTGTAATTTGAACCAAGGAGAAGAAAGAAATGGCATAGCATTGGATTAATGGTAGATTTATGTTAAGGATTTAGACCCTAATCCAAGCTAACAGGACAGGGATATATGACATCTGTGGTGATTCAGGATCATTGAGAGCATCGAGATAACCTTAATCAAACTATGTAATAACCTTAGAGATTGCTACCATAGACAGGTGATTTTTCAAAAAATCCATGAGTTCAGACAGGTAGACAGTGAGACATTTAGTCAAAATTTGGAAACAACCCATATTTGATACTGACTGTTATAAGAAAGAGCAACACACAGATAGAAGGAAGGGCAGACGGAGAAGCCCTCTCCGCACTGCTGAGACCTTGATGGTTGGGGAGTAGCATGAGGAGAGAAGATAGAAGTGACACAGAATGGGAAGATAACAGTTACTGGGTGGAGACAAAAGGGGAATTAAAGCATAGTTGGTTTCAGGGACTAAGGTGTTAGACACTGAACCATTGCCTAGAAATTATTCTGCACAACAGGCCGAAATAGTAGCATTGACTAGTGCCTGCGAAATAAGAAAGGAGAGAAAGGTTACTATTTACACAGACAAGCACATAGGCATTTAAAACCAAAGAAGATAAGACACTTGACAGATAATTGTTACAGGATAGTCATGAACGAACGCCCCAGGGAGAATTGGACATGTGGAAAATGAAAGGGGCAATCCTACAAGATAATGTCCGACATAAGGATCATTTAATCATCTTACTTGTCATTGTTTAGATATGCGGCAATATTGATACATGGGCAGAGCCATAGGTTAGGACACTTTGTGGCCTATTTGATAATAAACAACTTTTTTTTTTATAATAGATAAATATAGCAAATGGGTAGAAGCGTTCCCAACGTACTTGGCGGACACAATTATGGTAACTAAAATATTAGGTCAAGATATTATCCCTAGAGTTGGTGTACTAGGATCTATTTCTTTAAATAATGGATGGCATTTTAGCTAATCAGGTAGAACAAATAGAAGGCCAGAGTTAGGGACCAGAACAGGTAGACATAGAAGTTGAAAATATAATAGCAGAACACATGAGGAGACTGTTTGTTAACCAAACCCGTATGTCCAAGATTTTGTGTCCAACAGGTGAATGACAGGAGAAGGTGATTCACTCAATCCAACCAGGAGACGGGGGATGAATCCAGCCCCTGAGGAGAATAGACTGGAAGCAGCCCCATTGGGAAGGCCCATACCAGGTTCTGTTAAACCACCGCCTTTTCCATTAGAATAGCTGAGAGAGTCACTTGGGTCTACGTTACCCACTGCAAGAAGGTATGTACACATATAAGCACTTCTGATCACACACAGAGTTAGGAGAAGAACCGAGTACCAACAGGGTCTGGGGGTTACCTCCTTATCGAAGATTTCCTATCCCGACCGTTCATCACTGTGTGTGCTCCTAGAAGTCTGAGTATGGGGTGGTACCTAGCAGACCGACTAAGGGCAGGAGAGGGTTGGCGGTTTTGGGGAATAGTAGGGGCTCTGAGCTGCATCATAGTCTTGGTAACCATTCTGATACATCCAGATCCACCACCTGCCGGGACTAATTATATGACGCCATTGTCATTGATAAGAAGTAAAATATAAACTATATAATACACTGATGAGTGACTTACAGAATAAGGAGTCAAAGAAGATCAAGATGTAGGATTTAAGGTTGTAACGACAGCCTTCCTCCTCTTCACGAGAAGAGAAGGTGTAGCAGGGATCGGACCAAGACGCAGCGTAGTTTGTGCTCAACATATTTAATAATGACGATAAACGTGGACACTTAAAAATGACAAAATAACAAAATGTGGCAAACCGATACAGTCCTAGCTGGTGCAGAGAAAACACAAAGACAGGAAACAACCACCCACAATCCCCAACACAAAACAAGCCACCTAAATATGATTCCCAATCAGAGACAACACAAAACACCTGCCTTTGATTGGGAACCATATTAGGCCAAACATAGAAACAGACAAACTAGACACACAACATAGAATGCACACCCAGCTCACGTCCTGACCAACACTAAAACAAGCAAAACACACAAGAACTATGGTCAAAACGTGACAGTACCCCCCTCCTGAGGTGCGGACTCCGAACGCACCCCCTAAAACTCTAGGGGGGGGTCTGGACCCCCTAAAACTCTAGGGGGGGGTCTGGGTGGGCATCTGTCCACGGTAGCGGCTCCGGCGCTGGACGAGGACACCACTCCACCATTGTCTTTGTCCCCCTCCTTAACGTCCTTTGAGTGGCGACCCTCACCGCCGACCTTGGCCTAGGAACCCTCACAAAGGGCCCCATCAGACTGAGGAGACAGCTCCGAACCGAGAGGTAGCTTAGGACAGAGCGGTAGCTCAGGACAGAGAGGTAGCTCAGGACAGAGAGGTAGCTCCGGACGAATGGCAGCTCCGGACTGAATGGCAGCTCCGGACTGAATGGCAGCTCCGGACTGGAGGGCAGCTCATGACTGGAGGGCAGCTCATGACTGGAGGGCAGCTCATGACTGGAGGGCAGCTCATGACTGGAAGGTAGCTCATGACTGGAAGGCAGCTCATGACTGGAAGGCAGCTCATGATTGGAGGGCAGCTCCTGACTGGAGGGCAGCTCATTACTGGCTGACGGCTCTGGCAGCTCCTGCCTGGCTGGCGGCTCTGGCAGCCCCTGACTGGCTGGCGGCTCTGACGGCTCGGGACAGACGGACGGCTCAGATGGCGCTGGGCAGGCAGGCAGCTCAGATGGCGCTGGGCAGGCAGGCAGCTCAGATGGCGCTAGGCAGGCAGGCAGCTCAGATGGCGCTGGGCAGACAGGCAGCTCAGACGGCGCTGGGCAGAAGGCCGACTCTGACCTGCTGAGGCGCACAGTAGGCCTGGTGCGTGGTGCCGGAACTGGTGGTACCGGTTTGTAGACACGCACCTCAAGGCTAGTGCGGGGAGCAGGAACAGGGCACACTGGACTCTCGAGGCGCACTATAAGCCTGGTGCGTGGTACCGGCACTGGTGGTACCGGGCTGAGGGCACGCACCTCAGGGCGAGTGCGGGGAGAAGGAACAGAGTTCTGGAGACGCACAGGAGGCTTGGTGCGTGGTGCCGGAACTGGTGGTACCGGGCTGGAGACACGCACCACAGGGAGAGTGCGTGGAGGAGGAGCAGAGTTCTGGAGACGCACAGGAAGCCTGGTGCGTGGTGTAGGCACTGGTGTTACTGGGCTGGGGCGAGGAGGTGGCGCCGGATGTACCGGACCGTGAAGGCGTACTGGCTCCCTTGAGCACCGAGCCTGCCCAACCTTACCTGGTTGAATGATCCCCGTAGGCCGACCAGTGCGGGGAGGTGGAATAACCCGCACTGGGCTGTGCAGGCGAACCGGGGACACCATGCGTAAGGCTGGTGCCATGTACACCGGCCCGAGGAGACGCACTGGAGACCAGATGTGCTGAGCCGGGTTCATGACACCTGGCTCAATGCTCAATCTAGCCCGGCCGATATGTGGAGCTGGGATGTACCGCACCGGGCTATGCACACGTACAGGAGACTCCGTGCACTCTTCCGCATAACACGGTGTCTGCCCGTACTCTCGCTTTCCACGGTAAGCCCGGGAAGTTGGCGCAGGTCTCCTACCTGACTTCGCCACACTCCCCTTTAGCCCCCCCAATACATTTTTGGGGTTTCTTCTCGGGCTTCCTGGCCAGCCGTGTTCCCTCATAACACCGGTTCCCCTTCGCAGCTGCTTCCGCTCTCCTAGCTGCCTCCACCTGTTCCCATGGAAGGCGATCCTTACCAGACAGGATTTCCTCCCATGTGTAGCAACCCTTTCCGTCCAACACGTCCTCCCAAGTCCATTCCTCCTGGTACCGCTGCTGCTGCTGCTGCCGCTGCTGCCCGTTACTACGCTGCTTGGTCCGAGTTTGGTGGGTGGTTCTGTAACGGCAGCCTTCCTCCTCTTCACGAGAAGAGAAGGTGTAGCAGGGATCGGACCAAGACGCAGCGTAGTTTGTGCTCAACATATTTAATAATGACGATAAACGTGAACACTTAACAATTACAAAATAACAAAATGTGGCAAACCGATACAGTCCATGCTGGTGCAGAGAAAACACAAAGACAGGAAACAACCACCCACAATCCCCAAACACAAAACAAGCCACCTAAATATGATTCCCAATCAGAGACAACACAAAACACCTGCCTCTGATTGGGAACCATATTAGGCCAAACAGAGAAACAGACAAACTAGACACACAACATAGAATGCCCACCCAGCTCACGTCCTGACCAACAATAAAACAAGCAAAACACACAAGAACTATGGTCAGAACGTGACAAAGGTAAACATTAAACAATTCCCTAGGAAAGCAAATAACTTTACAGGGATTGGGTTGGCCAGATTAAAGTACTCGGCCAACCCACCTCGGTTCACTTTAACTCCTGATGAGTACCACGGTTATAGACACAAGAATGGCACCAAGAACTTAGATTATTTTAATGGCTGAAAGGTAATCGTTAATGTGACTGACTTAGGTTTGGAAGTACAGGAGAACATTATTCACCTAACAGCACCTATTACTGATGTAGGGTGGGCTCGTACCAGCAAAGGACGCATACGACAGAAACTACCAGAAAGGGTGGTTAGGAACTTGCACCCTGGGGTTATTGGTCCAACCAGTTTGAGTTAGTCATCAGAGGCCAGTTATAGGAGGCTAAAGTAGGCATAGGAGGAGTTTTGATCTACAATGTCTAGATGGATGCTATTGGCATCCTCAGGGAAGTTACAGATTAATACAAAGCTATGAATCAAATAGGTGAAGACTTTACCACTACGTTCTTTTGGTGGTTGACAATAAATAAAAATGTGGATTGGATTAATGACATCTATTATAATCACCAGAGATTCGTGAATGATACTGGGGATGCAGTAAAGGGATTCTCTGACCAATTATCCGCCACATCCCTCATGACCTGGTAAAATAGACTGACTCTCGATATGTTAATTGGCAGAAAAGGGTGGGGTATGTAGAATGATTGGGGTTCATTGCTGTACGTTTATTTTTTTAATAACACAGCTCCAGACGGATCAGTGACCAAGGCCCTGGCTGGTTTAACCACATAAGCTCACGAATTAGCAGAGAACTCTGGGGTGGATAATTCTCTAACAAATTGGTTTGACATTGTGTTTGGGAAATGGAAAAATGTCATAATCACTGTGTTGTGGGCAACTTTCACCTGTATGAATGTTTTGATTCTGTGTGGATGTTCCGTGTATGATAGGTTAGATCACCAGGACTCTGGAAAGGTCAATGACGCAACAGATGGTGAGGTACGGACCGATTCCCAGCTCCGGCCAGTGGGATGACGAATACAGGCCTCCAGGCCTAGGAGATGGCTCCGTTTCTTTTAACTACGGGGAGCCAATGTTGGATGAGACTATATAGAATTGTTTAGACTGTTTTTTTATGAAGATTGTAATAAAAATCCTAACAGGAAGCATTATGATTGGATATAGGCCTATAACAGTCATTGATGAATATCGAATGTACATGCATTTATTGGTTTGGATTATTCTTGTATACCATTCATGTTTCCATATAGTGTTGGAGGTATCAGGGTGTATTATTTAGTCATTAAGGGTGGATAGTCGATGGAATTTATATGTTTAAATGAATGATTAGAATATTCCACCCTGATTGATGGAATTTTTATGTTTAAATGAATGATTAGAATATTCCACCCTGAAACCATATAATTGTATGAAATTGATTAGAATCATAAAATTATAATTAAGGGTGTGTGTAGTTTTAGTCAGTAAAGTTATAATAAACTATGTGTGTAGTTTTAGTCAGAATTAGGGTAAAACAATATATCTGCACAATATGTCTCTATAGTTTCTTAAACACAGACTGTCTGAGCAAGATTCGGTGCCGACCTTGGCCACTGAGAGATTTGGGAGAGGGCAGGGAGTACTTCTCACGGTCCCTAATATTTGTCGGCTGGGTATTGATACAGTATGTGCGTAGGATACCTACTGTTCGTGTGTATGTATGTGCATATGATATCTACTGTTTGTGTGGAAGTATGTGCGCTGCTATAAAATGGATGTCTTTGTATTGTGGACTTCAGAACGTTCTCGTGAATAAACTGTACTAACCTTTTGCATAAGCTGAGTCTTTGACTAATTATTATTAAACCCATGGTCTTACAAACCTCGGGGATTGATCAAAGCTATTGATTGATTGTTATTATCATTGGGATTGAAAATTCTCGGGACAGGGGGAGGGGCATTTCTTTGGGACCATCAGGCAACATCCTGCCAACTGATACACAAATGTTCTAGCAACATTCCCATGAAAAGCGTGTCTAGAAAATGTATATCTTATATTCTGAGAACATGGCAAACATGTTCTGTGTATGTTTGGTGGGACATTGATGATATATTCAGCTAACCCTCAGAAAACTGGACACATGAATGTTCTTGCAACGTTCCCATGAAACGTGTATAGAACATTATCTTAAATTCTGAGAACAGGGTAACCACATTCTGGGTAAGTTCTATTTGACATTAAGGGAATGGTCCCTTGAAAACGTTCCTTGCACATCAAAGGAACAGTCCTACAAAACGTTTGTTAATTCACTAGGGTAGGGGGCAGCATTCAGAATTTTGGATGAAATGCATGCCCAAATTAAACTGCCTGCTTCTCGGGCCCAGAAGATATGATATGCATATAACTGATGGATTTGGATAGAAAACACTCTAAAGTTTCCAAAACTGTTAAAATAGTGTCTGTGAGTATAACAGAACTGATTTGGCAGGCGAAAACATGAGAAAACTCCATTCAGGAAGTAGTTTTTTTTGTTGGTTTTGTAGTTTTCTATTCAATGCCATTACAGTATCCATTGACTTAGGACTCAAATTGCAGTTTCTATACCTTCCACGAGATGTCAACAGTCTTTAGAAATTGTTTCAGGCTTGTATCCTGAAAAATGAGGAAGTAAGAGCAGTCTGAATGAGTGGACCCTAAAGTGGCACAGTGCCTTTATTGTTTACCTTTAAAATTGACTACGTTACTGTCAGGTTGAAATATAATCGATTATTTAGGCTAAAAACAACCTGAAGGATTGAATATAAATATCATTTGACATGTTTCTATGAACTTTACAGATACAATTTGGATTTTTTTGTCTTCCTGTTTTGACTGCGTTTGAGCCTGTGGATTACTGAAGACAATGCACGAACAAAACTGATGTTTTTGGATATAAAGAGACTTTATCAAACAAAAGGAACATTTATTGAGTAAATGAATGTCTGCTGAGTGCAACCATATGAAGATCATCAAAGGTAAGGGATTCATTTTATCTCTATTTCTGACTTGTGTAACTGTTCTACTTGGCTGGTTACTGTTTGTAATGATTTGTCTAGTGGGCTATGTTCTCAAATAATCGTAAGGTATGCTTTCGCCGTAAAGCATTTTTTAAATCTGACACCGTGGTTGGATTCACAAGACGTTAATCTTTAAACCTATGTAAAATATGTTTTGTTTTCTGAATTTTTATAATGAGTATTTCTGTATTTGAATTTGGCGCCCAGCAGTTTCACTGGGTGTTGAAGAGGTGGGACACTAACGTCTCACGTACCCAAGAGAGGTTAATGGCCTGATAAGAATCTTAAGGGAACGTTCTCTAAAGTTGTGGGAACATTTGTTGTTAGCTGGGTGTAACCATTTATACAACTACAAAGTCTACAAACGCATGAATGATGGCCAGTAATGAAATTATGGACAATTACAAGTATCCTTCCTAAAGGCTACTGTGCTGGTACAACCAGAGGCCTGAATCCCTCCCAAACACTATTGATCATATTATACGCACACTTGTTGACTCAGTCACAGAACTCACAAATGCCCGGCTATTGCCAAAAGGTGAGAACTCATTATCAGCTCATCTCATTGTAAATCATTCTGTCTGGCTATGACTTTATTTCCCACACCCCTGTAACCTGCAGAAACAAAGCTCATACATCAAAAATAACAAATCAAGAGGACAGACTTTGGTTTAACGTTACTTAGTTCTTCTATCTTAGCTTGTTTGTTCATTCATGAGTCCACGGGTGTGTGTGTGCGCGTGCATTTATAGGTTCATTCATGCATGTGTCCAGGTGTGTCTGTGTGTGTAGTGCGTTGGTGTGTTATCGTATACCTGGGGCACAATGTCCTTTTTAGGGTAAATGCATAATAGCAGGTTTAAGTCTGATTACTGACCACCAGTACATCTCATCAGCTGTTTCTGCTGAGCTCTTTATGTGTGTATTCATTTTTTCATATTTTTTTATGTTGGCTTGGTGGATCGTTGACAGTTTTGAAGATAGATTGCAAAGTTGACATCCCCATAAAAAATGAAAGATTTAGATATTTTCCATGTATTCAACCGAAGCTGTGTCATCACGGCTTATCTATCTTGGGTTTACAATGCAAAGAAGTGGAGCGGCCCAGATACTGCATGATACAAAATATCTATATGGTCAGGGTTAACCATTACTTCATCCCCACTTTAAAGAGGTTGACACACTTCCATACAGTTGACCTGTTTTGTGAAGTACTGTGTGTGCCTTCGAGTTTCTCCAAAATTGGTTGAAGATTACCTGTCCTTGTCTGCCCTCTAATGGACTATCGATGTTACATGCCGTTCTAATAAGCAATTTCTGAAGCAATATTTGAATTGCTAATAACCTAATTTTGACCACAGGTTAACTTATTCATGCGAATAATCAACACAATTTCACACAGGAATGTGAATAATACAGTAGTAACTTTTTATCCTAATGACAACACGCTAGTCACATTGATTCGACATAAAAAGTGATCTAGAACACAATGAAACTTCTAACAGTTTCCCAACATAAGAGAGACATAGTACTATATAATTTAGTCACAATAAATAAAACATGGTATTAACAATGCATATAAACCTAATTATGTTTACAAAAGGCTAAAACTGCAAGATGAAAGTATGAGACTATTGACAACAGTAAATGTTCATTTCTTGTCTATTACTATGGATAACATGTGTTTTAATGATTTAAAAAAAGGAGTTTTGAACCCCACATAGTAATCATCAATAACTCTGTTACAAAGATTAATAAATGGTCATTGTTCAACATTAGACTGAAGGAGTGGGCGTTACCAGGGCAGTATCATCAGAGTGAATTGTGCGATGGGTTAGACCAGGCATATATTGGCATTAAAACACAAATGTATAATCTTATCAATAATATCTACCTCACTTGTCATAACGAATAAAAATTAAATAAATAAAACGTATGAATAAAAACATTTAGGAAGATTTGTTGCTCTTTGTTTCACAGTTTTCCTTACAGCAGTGTCTTATTAAACATACTAGAATCCTGCCATCTTAAATAACCTGCCATCTTAAATAACCTGCCATTTTAAATAACCTTCAATCCAATTTAACCTTGACCCTTTTCCTAACTTAAATATTTCACTTTTCCTCATTCACATTCCAACTGAAACCTACTTAACGCTGTCTTAAGCCTTATATTACCACATTCCAACCCCCAGGGTTACACCTTCACGTAATCACTCCTTCCACTGCTCCCTGTGCTTGTTCACTTCCTCCTTCTTCCCCCTTTACCTCTCTAGGCTCCTTCCTCCCCCACCTTATCTCCCTACCCTGGACTCCACTACTCCCTCCTCCCCCTTTACCTCTCCAGGCTCCTTCCCACCTTCCCTCCCAACCCCCATCCTCCACTCTTCCCCACACTGCCTATTTGCAGATGCAGGTGGAGGTCTAGGAGCTGATGATCTGTCCAGACCAGGTCTCATGCTTGGTTCCTGGGGCCAAGTGGGTGATGACAACCTCCATCGCCTGGATCTTCTGGTTCTTGGGGGGGATGGAACAGACTTTGTACGTGACCTCGTCACCTTCCATCGGCACGTATTCTCCATCAATACTAAAAAAGGGAGAGGGGGAGAACGTTATGAGAGAATCCAGGCCTCTCTATGTCTAGGACATTAAAGTTGATGAATATATGATAAAGCAATAAGGTGTATTGTGATTATAAAATATGATATTATGTACAACGCATATTGGCATATTCAGTCCCAAAGTGTGTTGTAGATTATAATTGAATCCTAACGCTTCAGAATCACTCACTCAGAGATGTGTACAAAGATGTCCTCTCCACCGTTGGAGGGCTTTATAAAGCCATGACCCTGGGACCTGTAGAAGGTCTTACACACGCCCTTATACACTGGGCCTGATCTGGCCCGCACCGTACTGAGAGACACACAGGAGAGAATCAACATTAACCCATGCAGGCTATTCTCTGGACTTGCATCCAAAATGGGCAGTTCCTGATAGTGACCAGAGCCTCATAGATCACACTCAAGGCCATGCACAAATACACTCACACGCACTCTATCACCAGAGATTATTCCTACTCACGCTGAGTACGTGCGGGTGCGTTTGGTCGGCAGAGGGCTGGGCAACTCGCCTGGCATCAGGGGGGGTTTCCTTTCCCTCTCCCACACCCGACTTCCCTCCCTGAGGAAGGGGAAGGATAGGGAGAGAGGGGTGCGGGGGGAGCTCAGTGGCCGTGGGGGATCGGAGGGGGACGAGGGGTCTGAATCAGCCATCTCTGTGGGGGTCCCCCTGGGGGTGTGGAGCTCTGTAGGAGAAGCTGCCTCAGCCTCGGGTGGGTCACAGCCAGGGAGACAGACCTAGACTGTCTGCATGATAAGGGTGATGGGTGGTGTGTTTGTGGTGGTGGTTTAGGATGCGTCTGGAAGGTGGGATAATGGAGGAGCTTGGTGGCTTCCTGGAGAGAGAAAGAAAAGAAAGAGTGAAAAAATAGAGAAATATATGAATGAATCCGAAAGACTGCAAAACATTAACAAGGAGGGACACTCGGTGAAATAACAGAGCTCCTCTGTGGAGATGGGAGAAACTTTCAGAAGGAGAAGCATGTCTGTCTGCAGCACTCCACAAATCAGGCCTTTATGGTAAAGTGGCCAGACGGAAGCCACCCCTCAGTAAAAGGCACACACCTGTCTATATAAAAGGTCCGACAGTGCATGTAAGAGCAAAAACCAATCCATGAGGTCTGAGGAATTGTCCATAGAGCTCAGAGACAGGACTGTGTCGAGCCACAGATCTGTCGAAGGGTACCAAACCATTTCTGCAGCATTGAAGGTCCCCAAGAACACAGTGGCCTACATCATTCTTAAATGGAAGACGTTTGGAACCACCAAGACTCTTCCTAGATCTGGCCACCCGGCCAAACCAAGAACCCGATGGTCACTGACAGAGCTCCAGAGTTCCTCTGTGAAGATGGGAGAACCTTCCAGAAGGACAACTATCTCTGCAGCACTCCACCAATCAGGCCGTTATAGTAGTGGCCAGACGGAAGCCACTCCTCAGTAAAAGGCACATGACAGCCCGCTTGGAGTTTGCCAAAAGTCACCTAAAGGAATCTCAGACCATGACAAACAAGATTGAACTCTTTGGCCTGAATGCCAAGCGTCACGTCTGGAGGACACCAGGCACCGCTCATTACCTGGCCAATACCATCCCTACGGTGAAGCATGGTGGTGGCAGCATCATGCTGTAGGGATTCTTTTCAGCGGCAGGGACTGGGAGACTAGTCAGGGTCGAGGGAAAGATGAACGGAGCAAAGTACAGAGAAAACCTGCTCCAGAGTGCTCAGGACCTCAGACTGGGTGAAAGTTCACCTTCCAACAGGACAACAACCCTAAGCACACAGCCAAGACATCGCAGGAGTGGCTTCGGGACAAGTGTCTGAATATCCTTGAGTGGCCCAGCCAGAGCTCAGACTTGAACCCGATAGAACATCTCTGGAGAGACCTGAAAATAGCTGTGCAGCAATGCTCCCCATCCAACCTGACAGAGCTTGAAAGGGATATGCAGAGAAGAATGGGAGAAACTCCCCAAATATAGGTGTGCCAAGCCTGTAGCGTCATACCCAAAAAGACTTGAGCCTGTAATCTCTGCCATAGGTGATTCAACAAAGTACTGAGTAAAGGGTCTGTATACTTATGTAAATATATATGTAAATATATATGTAAATATATATATATATATATATATATATATGTAAATATATATATATATATATATATACACACACATTAGTGAAAAGAAAAAAAATGAAACCTGCTTTTGCTTTGTCATTATGTGCTATTTTGTATAGATTGAGGGAAACAATTTAATCAATTTTAGAATAAGTCTGTACTGTAAAAATAAAATGTGTAAAAAGTGAAGTGGTCTGAATACTTTGAATGCACTGTATGCATGAATTGGACCATATTGTTCTTCTACCTGAGCATACGAAATGTAATGAGCACTTTTGGGTGTCAGAGAAAATGTATCTGCGTAAAAAGTACATATAGATAGTGGAGTAAAAGTAAAAATTGTCAAATATAAATAGTAAAGTACAGATACCCCAAAAAACTACATGCAGTGCCTTCAGAAATATATTCCACATTTTCTTGTTACAAACTGAATTTCAAATGTATTCATTTGAGATTTGTCACTGGCCTACACACAATACCCCTTAATGTCAAAGTGGAATTATGTTTTTAGATTATTTATTTTTTGAGTTGCATGGACTGTGTGCAATAATAGCATTTAACATGATTTTTGAAATATCTACCACATCTCTGTACTCCACATATACAGATAATTGTAAGGTCCCTCAGTCGAGAAATTAATTTCAAACACAGATTCAACCAAAGACCAGGGAGGTTTTCCAATGCCTAGCAAAGAAGGGAACCTATTGATAGATGGGTCAAAATAAAAAAGCAGACATTGAATATCCCTTTGAGCATGGTGAAGTTATTAATTACTCTTTGGATGGTGGATCAATACACTCAGGCACTACAAAGATACAGGCGTCCTTCCTAACTCAGTTACCGGAGTGGAAGGAAACCGCTCAGGGATTTCACCATGAGGCTAAACAGAGAGTTTAATGGCTGTGATAGGAGAAAACTAAGGATGGATCAACAACATTGTATTTACTCCACAATACTAACCTATTTGACAGAGTTTAAAGAAGCCTGTACAGAATAAAAAATATTCCAAATCATGCACACTGTTTGAACAAGGCACTTAAGTAAAACTGCACAAAAAGTGGCAAAGCAATACATTTTTTGTCATAAATACAAAGTGTTATGTTTGGGGCAAATCCAATGAAACACATTACTGAGTACCACTCTCCATATTTTCAAACATAGTGGTGGCTGCATCATGTTATCATTAAGGACTGGGGAGTTTTTCAAGATAAAAAAATTAACTGAATTGAGGCTGGAGCTGAGCACAGGAAAAACCCTAGAGGAAAACCTGGTTCAGTCTGATTTCCAACAGACACTTGGGGACAAATTCACCTTTCAGCAGGACAATAACCTAAAACACAGCCAAATCCACACGAGTTGCTTACCAAGAAGACAGTGAATGTTCCTGAGTGGCCGAAGTTACAGTTCAGGCAAGACCTGAAAATGGTTGTCTAGCAATGATCAACAACCAATTTGACAGAGCTTGAAGAATTTTAAAAAGAATAATGGGAAAATGTTGCACAATCCAGGTGAGGAAAGCTCTCAGATAGACTCACTGCTGTAATCGCTGCCAAACGTGCTTCTACCAAGTATTGACTCAGGGGTGTGAATATTATGTAAATTCAATATTTCTGTATTTAATTTTCAATAAATGTGCTACAATTTCTAAAAACAAGTTTTCACTTTGTCATTATGGGGTAGATGGGCGAGAGAAATAAACTTTACTTCATCCATTTTGAATTCAGGATGTAACAACAAAATGTAGAATAAGTCAAGTGTCATGAATATTTTCTTTAGGCACCGTAAGCAGTACTTTCAAGTATTTTTACACCACTGACTGGAACTACGCTGTCACGAACGTCGTCAGGGAAATGGCCGGACCAAGGTGCAGCGTGGTAAGCGTACATTTCTTTTTATTATGAATGTCACCAACAAAAACAAGAAACAACAAAAACGAACGTGACGCTGACTAGGGCTATACAGGCCACTAACACAGACAACTACCCACAACTAAGCTGGAAAAACAGGCTGCCTAAGTATGATTCCCAATCAGAGTCAACGATAGACAGCTGTCCCTGATTGAGAACCATACCCGGCCAAAACATAGAAACCGAAAACATAGAAATAAAGAAACTAGAATGCCCACCCTAGTCACACCCTGGCCTAACCAAAATAGAGAATAAAAGCCTCTCTATGTCCAGGGTGACATACGCACTACTCTTTTTTGCAAAAATGTAAGAAAATATGGCTGAAATGGGCAAGAATATCCTCTTTTTCTGCCTCAGACCTACCTAATTTTCACTTGATTTATAGTTAGACTAAATTACACACTGGCAACATCTGACTCCAGAATTATATGTTCTTGCAATTTATAGTCTTTGACATTTCAAATTTAGGATATGATAATTTTCTACAAAAACTGTTTTTTCAAAGTTACTTTAGTTAAGTAAACAATATTTTTCTTAAGTGTAGCTTAACTTCTTCCAGTTTGAAGTAATTGGTAGCCTGGTAAACTATATTTTCAGAGTAGCTTCCCCAACACTGAAGAAAGTGATTTGATTTAAAGCACCAGCACTGATGTCACTGGCTTTGAAATCATCCCAAGAATGTCTATATAAACCAGCCTCGCCGAGCAGAGCCTTAGGTTCGATATTTAATACATCATATTAGCCCCCCGTGTATTGTGTATTCAGACGTCAAACGCTTTGAACAGGCAGTGCAACCAGCAGATTATTTTGACAGAAAAAGCCCTAGACAATATCCAATTATTTTGCCATTGAAGAGAATTGTGTCTTTGAGACCTATCACAGTATCCCTCCCCTCTTAGAGACTGCATACTAATGGCTTTCTATGCAGTGTTGGGGAGTAGTGAACTACATGTAGTTCAACTAGTAATGAAACTACATTTTGCAGTAGTTTAATGGTAGTTAACACAGAATTCAAATCTTGGTAGTGTTTTCAGTAGTTAATTACTTTGTTTGCAATGTAGCAGTGTAGCTTAATACTGGAACACACTACTTTTTTTTGCTAAAATAGAATATGGGTGAAGTAGGCAAGAATTTCCTTTCTTTTTTGGAATCAGGCCTTCATTCTCATTTGAAACATATTTTTTGTGTTTAATAGGCTTAATTGCAAATTCTGTGAACATCCGACTCCAGAGGGATCTGTTCTTGCTAGTGCTGCGCGATTAACCAAAATGTTTATTTTTTTAGACATCGGTTCAATTACTTGATTTACATTTACTTTGTTTTTGTGTGTGAGCCAAAGCACTGTTTCTCTAAAAAAATCAAATAAATCACGAGAGAAATCAAGTCAAGAACTATGTGGGACGCTGGGCTGAAGGGAGTTGTAGTTTTCATTAAGCAAATATTCAACCTAGTCCAGCACAGAAACGTGGTCATTATCTACAATGCCCATAATCCATTGCGCCAGTTCATTCTGGTTCCGACAGAGATGGATACACTTTTATGCCTGCTATGTTAGGTTGCCCCATACACAGGTTAGATACAGACTGACTGCATGAGAGAGGAATGTACACAACACAAGGAGATGATGGATAGACAGTTTGTGAAAGTAGGCCTATGCCTTATCTACTTTGAAGAACTAGTAAATGATTTAGTCAGACAGGCTAGTCTGCCTAAGTATGCTGTAGAGCTATCTAAATAGGAGATCTACCCAATGTGGACTTGACAGAGACAATGGAATATTTTCAACATTTTGGCAATTGAATGTTCACTATTTTAGGCTTTGGAATTTTAATTTAAAAAGCATTTTTGCACTTTTTCAAAGTAGCTTTAGTTAAGTAAACTATTTTTTATTAAGGGTAGCTTTAGTGTAGATTAACTTCTTCCAGTGTGAAGTAATTGGTAGTTTGGTCAACTGTGATATCAGAGTAGCTTCCCCAACACTGTTTCTATGTAAAAGATAGATGAGGGAAATGTGTGGCAGACTGCATCCCTAGGGCTGCTCTCTCTCTATGTGACAAGTGGCACCATCTAAATATAGCTGCCTGCATGGTGGAGTAAAGTGGAGTTTACCCTTTATTGACTGGAGGGTCAGGGTGGAGACAGGGTTGCGACCAGAGTTTAGAGAGGAGGGTTCAGGGCGGTAGGGAACCATAATGATCCAATAAAGAGGAAAATACACTTTTTATTGGTAAGAGGCAGTGTAATCTCTTATCCCAAAACTAATTTAAGAGAAATGGATTAATAAAATGTCCGACATCCATGTGTCAAAGAAAGGTGGCAGGTTTTATCCTGATGACAACATCACACGCTGGTGGAATTTGACTTGATTGTGTGTACACCACAGGAGGTTGGTGGCACCTTAATTGGGGAGGACGGGCTTGTGGTAATGGCTGGAGCGGAATAAGTGGAATGGTCTCAAAAACCATTCCATTTGCTCCGTACCAGCCATTATTATGAGCCGTCCTCCCTTCAGCAGCCTCCACTCTTATACACACCTCTGTTGTCACAATTTTGCACAGAAAAAAAAGAAACTTTGAAAACTAATATTGAATTATTGGCTATTACATACACTGACAAGTACTTTAATCCAACAATACAGTTTATCCATCTAATCTGTCTCATTTTATATATACTACTTGTAAAAGTAGTGAGTGACTAAACCGATTTTAAAAATAATGGGATTATTATAGGCTGTACATTTATTTTTAGCTAGTTTTGGAGCAGTGTAAACACCAGTGCCGACTGGGCTCCGTCAACTAGACAAAGGCTGTCTCAACACCACCATGCACTTCCCAAAATCTGCAGGGCACTGTGGCTGCTTGTCCTCAGCATTATCAGCATGGGAGACACGTAAATATTCAGTAGGCTACACACAGACAGTCACTCACGACGCTGCCTTTTTTTGGCGGCCTTTGTCTAATCCCTTTTAACTTTAAAATACCCTAAGAGTTGTCTAATAGCGGTCTAACATGTGGTGTCTTGACTCTCTCTCACTCACTCCCCAAATCAAGGCCACTGGCATCTTGATTCCAGAACATTCTTATGTGAACCAGCTGAGACAACAGGAGAATACATTGATCGTTCAAAATAAGGTAGAATCTGCACGAGACTACACAGTTTAAAGGCTAGGCTACTCACACAATACATATTTATCCAGATACGTTTATAAAATATAACATTTTCCCCTGGATGATGGTAGCTAACTTGTACAAAAATAGCTCCGAAAATAAAATATTTATAGCCTAAAGCGCACTATCAAAATGTAGGCTATTGATTAATCGTGCTCTTACCGTAAAATGTTACTCTGTTTTCGGTCAAACGTGTTGATGTCTTGACTCTTAACTGTTATATGACGATAATTATAAAATTAAATAACAATACAAAAATACACAGATGTGGAGAGAATACCTTCCTCTTCTATGCGGTTTCGCTGCACAAACTGGTCTGTCTGGATGATGAGGGCGCAAAATGAAAAGAAAAGAGAGAAGGGCGGGGGTACTAGTGATGGGCAGTTCGGGAACGATTCGTTCTTTTTGAACGATTCTTTTTACTGACTCGAGAGTCATGATTCGTTTTTAGTCGTTTGTTTGGCCTGCTGGCCGCAATGTATTCTACAGCAAGGTGAATTCGCGCTCCCCCGGCTCAGCCAATATAGTCTAATTGCAGACCGCAATTTGGGGGCGTTTCTTGATATGGCCATATCATATCATATTCCTTGATTATCCGGTAACACCCATTTGTACCCGCCATTCGTCAGTCCATTGATATCAGGAAACGCCCGTTAGTGCATGCCATTGGTCGGTCCATTGATACGTGCCATTGGTCAGTTCCACGTAATTTGTATCAAGGAGACTTCAAATCAAATCAAATTGTATTTGTCACATGCGCCGAATACAACAGGTGTAGGTAGACCTTACAGTAAAATGCTTACTTACAAGCCCTTAACCAACAATGCAGTTTTTAGAAAAATGTGTTAAGTAAAAAATAAAAGTAACAAATATTTAAAGAGCAGCAGTAAAATAACAATAGCAAGGCTATATACAGGGGGTACTGGTACAGAGTCAATGTGCAGGGGCACCGGTTAGTCGAGGTAATTGAGGTAATATGTACATGTAGGTAGAGTTAAAGTGATTATGCATAGATAATAAACAGAGCGTAGCAGGAGCGTAAGGGGGCGGGGAAATGCAAATAGTCTGGGTAGCCATTTGATTAGCTGTTCAGTCTTTGGCTTGGTGGTAGGAGCTGTTAACTTTTCACGCCTCTCAACCCCAGATCCGGGATCACCCCCCACCCCCCCACACTGATTAGCATCGCTAGCATAGCGTCACAATTAAATAGTAGCATCTAAATATCATTAAATCACAAGTCCAAGACACCTAATGAAAGATACAGATCTTGCGAATAAAGCCACCATTTCAGATTTTTAAAATGTTTTACAGGGAAGACAAAATATGTAAATCTATTAGCTAACCACGTTAGCAAAAGACACCATTTTTCTTTGTCCACCATTTTTTCTCTCCACCAGTAGCTATCACCAATTCGGCCAAATAAAGATATTGATAGCCACTAACCAAGAAAAAACCTAATCAGATGACAGTCTGATAACATATTTATTGTATAGGATAGGTTTTGTTAGAAAAATGTGTATATTTCAGGTAGAAATCATAGTTTACAATTGCACCCACCATCACAACTCGACTAGAATAAATACAGAGAGCAACGTGTATTACCTAATTACTAATCATAAAACATTTCTTAAAAATACACAGCTCACAGCAATGGAAAGACACAGATCTTGTGAATTCAGACAATATTTCAGATTCTCTAAGTGTTTTACAGCGAAAACACAATAAATCGTTATATTAGCATACCACATATGCAAACGTTACCCGAGCATTGATTCAAGCCAAAGAGAGCGATATCGTTATCATCGCCAAAATATATTCATTTTTTCACTAACCTTCTCAGAATTCTTCCGATGACACTCCTGTAACATCATATTACAACATACATATAGAGTTTGTTCGAAAATGTGCATATTTAGCCACAAAAAAACGTGGTTATACAATGACAATACTAGCAAAACTGGCCTGAAAATGTCGGGCGCCATCTTTCACAGTGATCTTGTCTCATGAATAACTATTCATAAACTTGACTAAAAAAATATAAGTTGGACAGCTATCGAAAGACAAATTAGTTCTTAATGCAATCGCTGAATTACATTTCTAAAATTATCCTTACTGTGCAATACAGGGTTCGCCAAGCGAAGCTATACAAACAAAAATGGCGGAATATGCGTTTAACATTTTTCTACAGAACAACGATTTATCATCTTAAATATTTCTTACTATGAGCTGATCTTCCATCAGAATCTTGGGCAATGTATCCTTTCTTGGGTCTAATCTTCTTTTGGTCGAAAGATGTCCTCTTGTCCGTCGAAATGCCCACTAACGTACGACCGGGACCCCGAAACGTGCCCGGCGCTTCAAAGTGCATCATAAAGCAATGCCTCAAAATCGCACTAAACGGATATAAATTGCTATAAAACGGTTTAAATTAACTACCTTATGATGTTTTTAACACCTATAACGAGTAAAAACATGACCGGCGATATATTACTGGCTAAACTAAAGCTTGGAAAGAGAGCAGGTCCGATGTCCATCGTGCGTCAGGCGCAGCAGGAAAAGGAAGCCACTTCCGCCTTGTGGTCTTTTATACAGGCCCTGATTGCGCAATCGACTCCGTTCAAATTGTCACCTCTTACTGATATCTAGAGGAAGGCGCGGGCAGTGTTTGTATCCTCATAGGATTCACAGGGACTTTAAAACTGACCTGGGACCAGAGGCCAAGATTTCTGAAATCTCACTCCCTGTCAGGAAAAGTGCTGTAGAATGAGTTCTGTTCCACTCAGAGACATAATTCAAACGGCTATAGAAACTAGAGAGTGTTTTCTATCCAATAATAACAATAATATGCATATTGTACGAGCAAGAATTGAGTACTAGGCAGTTTAATCTGTAGACCAAATTATGCTAATGCAAAACAGCACCCCCTATAGTGGCAAGATTAAGAAGCCTTTTGGACCTAGATTTGACGCTCAGGTACTTGCCGTGCGGTAGCAGAGAGAACAGTCTATGACTAGGGGGGCCGGATTTTTAAATAAAATCTTACTTGTCATGTGCTGAAAACAACTGGTGCAGACTTTACCGTGAAATGAGCCCTTCCCAATGATGCAGAGTTTAAAAAATAATACAAATATAATAGTACACGAGGAATAAAACAAAAAACACAAGAATGGAGCTACAGTATATACAGGGAGTACCAGATCAATTAGGAGCTATATACAAGGAGTACCAGTACCATATCACAGTGCAGAGGTATGAGGTATTTGAGGTAGATATGTACATGAAGGCAGGGTAAAGTGACTAGGCATCAGGATAGATAATAATAAGAATAAAATAAAGAACTGAGTATCAGCAGCAAATAATGAGTTTAAAAGTGTGTGAATGTTAGTGTTGTGTCGGTATGTGTGTTATGAGTGCGTGTGTGTATGCTATGTATGTGAATGTATGTGGGATGTGTGGCTGTCAATGTAGTATGAGTGTGTATAGACTATACACACACACACACACACACACACACACACACACACACACACACACACACACACACACACACACACACACACACACACACACACACACACAGTTGAAGTCAGACGTTTACATACACCTTAGCCAAATACATTTAAACTCAGTTTTTCACAATTCCTGACATTTAATCCAAGTAAAAATTCCCTGTTTTAGGTCAGTTAGGATCACCACTTCATTTTAAGAATGTGAAATGTCAGAATAATAGTAGAGAGAATGATATATTTCAGCTTTCACTTCTTTCATCACATTCCCAAGTGGGTCAGAAGTTTACATACACTCAATTAGTATTTGGTAGCATTGTCTTTAAATTGTTTAACTTGGGTCAAACGTTTCAGGTAGCCTTCCACAAGCTTCCCACAATAAGTTAGGTGAATTTTGGCCCATTCATCCTGACAGAGCTGGTGTAACTAAGTCAGGTTTGTAGGCCTCCTTGCTCGCACACGCTTTTTCAGTTCTGCCCACACATTTTCTATAGGATTGAGGTCAGGGCTTTGTGATGGCCACTCCAATACCTTGACTTTGTTGTCCTTAAGCCATTTTGCCACAACTTTGGAAGTATTCTTGGGGTCATTGTCCATTTGGAAGACCCATTTGCGACCAAGCTTTAACTTCCTGACTGATGTCTTGAGATGTTGCTTCAATATATGTAATATATTAATATACATAATTTTCCATTCTAATGATGCCATCTATTTTGTGAAGTGCACCAGTCCATCTTTCAGCAATACCCCCACAACATGATGCTGCCACCCCCGTAATTCACGGTTGGGATGGTGTTCTTCGGCCTCACCCTTTTTCCTCCAAACATAACGATGGCCATTATGGCCAAACGGTTCTATTTCTGTTTCATCAGACCAGAGGACATTTCTCCAAAAAGTACGATCTTTGTCCCCATGTGCAGTTGCAAACCATAGTCTGGCGTTTTAATGGCGGTTTTGGAGCAATGGCTTCTACCTTGCTGAGAGACCTTCCAGGTTATGTCGATATAGGACTCCTTTTACTGTGGATATAGATACTTTTGTACCTGTTTCCTCAAGCATCTTCACAAGGTCCTTTGCTGTTGTTCTGGGATTGATTTGCACCTTTCGCACCAAAGTACGTTCATCTCTAGGAGACAGAACGCATCTCCTTCCTGAATGGAATGAAGGCTGAGTGGTCCCATGGAGTTTATACTTGTGTACTATTGTTTGTATAGATGAACGTGGTACCTTCAGGGTTTGGAAATTGCTCCCAAGGATGAACCAGACTTGTGGAGGTCTACAATTCTTTTTCTGAGGTCTTGGCTGATTTCTTTTGATTTCCCCATGATGTCAAGCAAAGAAGCACTGAGTTTGAAGGTAGGCCTTGAAATACATCCACAGGTACACCTCCAATTGACTCAAATGATGTCAATTGGCCTATCAGAAGCTTCTAAAGCCATGACATCATTTTCTGGAATTTTCCAAGCTGTTTAAAGGCACAGTCAACTTAGTGCATGTAAACGTCTGACCCACTGGAATTGTGATACAGTGAATTATAAGTGAAATAATCTGTTTGTAAACAATTGTTGGAAAAATGACTTGTGTCATGCCCAAAGTAGTCCTCACCGACTTGCCAAAACTATAGTTTGTTAACAAGAAATTTGTGGAGTGGTTGAAAAATGAGTTTTAATGACTCCAACCTAAGTGTATGTAAACTTCTGACTTCAACTGTGTGTGTGTGTGTGTGCGCGCGCGCGCGCGCACGCACGCACGCGCGCACGCACGCACGCACACACACACACACACACACACACACACATACATATATATATATACACACATATACACACACACACACAAGCGGTCAAAAGTTTTAGAACACCTACTCATTCAAGGGTTTTTCTTAATTTTTTCTATATTGTAGAATAATAGTGAAGACATCAAACTATGAAATAACATATATGGAATCATGTAGTAACCAAAAAAACATTAAACAAATCTAAATGTATTTTAGATTTTAGATTCTTCAAAGTAGCCAATCTGTCCTTAGGTCTGATGAGTCCAAATTTGAGATTTCTGATTCCAACTTCCATGTATTTGTGAGACGCAGAGTAGGTGAATGGAGTATCTCTGCAAGTGTGGTTCCCACCGTGAAGCTTGGAGGAGGTGTGATGGTGCTTTTCTGGTGACACTGTCAGTGATTTATTTAGAATTCCAGGCACACTTAACGAGCATGGCTACCACAGCCTTCTGCAGCAATATGCCATCCCATCTGGTTTGCGCTTATTGGGACTATCATTTGTTTTTCAACAGGACACTGACCCAACACACCTCCAAGCTGTGTAAGGGCTATTTGACAAAGAAGGAGAGTGACGGAGTGCTGCATCAGGTGACCTGTCCTCCACAGTCACCCGACCTCAAACCAACTGAGATGGTTTGGGATGAGTTGAGCATATGCAGAGCAGCCAACAAGTGCTCAGCATATGTGGGAACTCCTTCAAGACTGTTGGAAAAGCATTCCAGGTGAAGCTGGTTGAGAGAATTCCAAGCGTGTCAAAGATGTCATCAAGGCAAAGAGTGGGTACTTTGAAGAATATAAAATATATTTTTGTAACACTTGTTTGGTTACTAGATGATTCCATATGTGTTTTTTCATAGTTTTGATGTCTTCAGATTATTATACAATGTAGAAAATAGTAAAAATAAAGAAAAACCGTTTAACGAGTAGGTGTGTCCAAACCTTTGACTGGTACTGTATGTATAGAGTGTGTGTAGGTTCAGTGCAAGATAGAGTCAGAGCACATAGTTTGGGTACCATTAATTTCCTATTTAGCAGTCTTGTGGCTTGGTGTTAGAAGAGGTCTCGGAGCCTGTTGGTCACAGAGCTGATGCCTTTCCAGTTGCTCCAGTATCGTTTGCCGGGACGGTAGCCGAGTGAACAGTCTATGGCTGTTGACTGTGTGTGTGAATTTCTGGCAAAGTGAGAGATTATAACTCTTCAGCTATCCCTAGCTCCAAACCTCAAAATCTTAAAACATTATCTCTACCAGTGATTTAGTGGTAAATTCTGATTGCCGTCCAGTGTAAATTAAGTAACTGTCCCTATACTTTTAATGCATTTTTCCACAAAAGGTGGCTAAAATCAATCACAAAATAAAAAAAGGTGTGTAAACTGTGTTTACCCTCCACTACACCACTGATGTCTACTGTATAGAAATATACAAATATACATACAGTGCTTTCGGAAAGTATTCAGACCCCTTGACTTTTTCCACATTTTGTTACATTATAGCCTTATTCTGAAATTGCTAAAATTGTTTTTTTCTCTCATCAAATTACACACAATATCCCATACAGACGAAAAAATGTTTGCTAATTTATTACAAATTTAAAACTGAAATATAACATTTACATAAGTACTCAGTACTTTGTTGAAGCACCTTTGGCAGCGATTACAGCCTCAAGTCTTCTTGGGTATGATGCTACAAGCTTGGCAAACCTGTGTTTGGGGAGTTTCTCCCGTTCTTCTCTGAAGATCCTCTCAAGCTCTGTCAGGTTGGATGGGGAGCGTCGCTGCACAGCTATTTTCAGGTCTCTCCAGAGATGTTCGATTGGGTGCAAGTCCGGGCTCTGGCTGAGCCACTCAAGGATATTTAGAGACTTGTCCGTAAGCCACTCCTGCATTGTCTTGGCTGTGTGCTTAGGGTCGTTGTCCTGTTGGAAGGTGAACCTTCGCCCCAGTCTGAGGTCCTGAGCACTGTGGAGCAGGTTTTTAATCAAGGATCTCTCTGTACTTTGCTTTGTTCAGCTTCCCCTCGATCCTGACTAGTCTCCCAGTCCCTGTTGCTGAAAAACTTCCCAACAGCATGATGCTGCCACCACCATGCTTCACCGTAGGGATGGAGCCAGGTTTGCTCCAGACGTGACGCTTGACATTTAGGCCGAAGAGTTCCATCTTGGTTTCATCAGACCAGAGAATCTTGTTTGTCATGGTCTGAGAGTCCTTTAGGTGCCATTTGGAAAACTCCAAGCGGGCTGTCATGTGTTTTTTACTGAGGAGTGGCTTCCGTCTGGCCACTCTACAATAAAGGCCTGATTGGTGGAGTGCTGAAGAGATGGTTATCCTTCTGGAAGGTTCTCCCATCTCCACAGAGGAACTCTGGAGCTCTTTCACCTACCTGACCAAGGCCCTTGTCCCAAAATTGCTCAGGGCTGGGCGGCCAGCTCTAGGAAGAGTCTTGGTGGTTCTTGGGAACCTTACATTGTTTTGGTACACTTCCCCAGATCTATACCTCGACACAATCCTGTCTCGGAGCTCTACAGACAATTCCTTCGACCTGGTTTTTGCTCTGACATGCACTGTCAACTGTGGAATCTTATATAGACAGGTGTATGCCTTTCCAAATCATGTCCAATCAATTGAATTTACCACAGGTGAACTCCAATCAAGTTGTAGGAGCGTCTCAAGGATGATCAATGGAAACAGGATGCTCCTGAGCTCAATTTCGAGTCTCAATGAAAAGGGTCTGAATACTTATGTAGATACGTTTTTTTTGTTTTTAATTCTTAATGTGCAAAAATTTCTAAACTTGTTTTTGCTTTGTCATTATGGAGTATTGTGTGTAGATTGCTGAGGACTTTTTTTTATTTATTCAATTTTATAATAAGGCTGTAACGTAACAAAATGTGGAAACAGTCAAGGGGTCTGAATACTTTCCGAAGGCACTGTATATAAACACTAATTATAAGCACTACTTCTGACTAATGCTAAGATTCGTGGCGTCGCAGGAGCAGGAAAATGCACTCACCTACCTGGCATGGTACATTATTAGCTCTCATGCATACGGGCCTCTACAGAGTCATCCGAAACAAGGACTATTATTGTTGTTATTAGAGTAAATAATACATTTTATTTTAAGAGCTTTTCAAAACACCCAAAGTCTCAGCCAACTTTAATGATCAAGTCAAATCACGTCAAACTGTATTACAATCTTTCAATTCACACAGATGCTTCAGTTTCATAGGGCTTGGATCAGTATCCTCTCCTCATGGAGAGAGGGAGGGAGTCAGAGAAAGAGAAGGAGAGGAAGAGAGCAGGAGAAGAGACAAATAGACCACCATTTCCATTCCCTTTTCCTATGATGACGTTATTACTTGCAGTCTGGCGGTGTCTCTTAAGTTTATCTAGTCTAGGAACGTAATACCGTCAAACAGTAATAAACCTTAAAAACAGAGAGACATACCCAGACCCCCCACACACTCCCCAACCCTGGTCCTTGTAGAGCTATAGGGTGTACAAGCTTTGTAAGTTACATATCAGCATTAATACACCTGATAAAGCTTATCAAAGTCTTGATGAGAGGTTGATATGTTGAATCAGGTGTGTTAGTGCTGGGCTGGAACAAAAGCCTTCCCAATGCAATTCACCTCCCATTCAGACAGATCCCTCAGTATCAGGAGAATACATACCAACTCTAACCTAAAACTACATATTATACACTATATGGTACATATTGTGAATAAATACCAGTGTCATCACAGGGTCAGAGTTGATGAACTAATTTGGAATGCTGCTACAGACTGGACTCTGACCTACAGGGTCACAATCTCATATCCTATTGTGCGTTTAGAGTGCTAATGAGAGAAGGAGGAGGAGAGGGGGAGTAGACTTTAATGTAGGGGTTGGTGTCTCAAAGGGTCGGAGAGGATGTGTAGCTGATGGCCTGTAGTTTGGTTCAGGTGTGTGTCTAGCTGACAGACTTTAGTTTGACCCAGGGGTAGTCCCACGGACCTCCATGGGCAGTTCATTGGTAAAGTTGTGGTTGCAGAGCTCGTCCAATGGCGGCTCAGAGTTAGAGATTGCAAACTGGACCACATTCTCGATCACCTTCCTGATCTCTACAGCTACACTATATACACACAAAAGTATGTA
The DNA here is from genome assembly GCF_029448725.1 of Salvelinus fontinalis. Classification (NCBI taxonomy): domain Eukaryota; kingdom Metazoa; phylum Chordata; class Actinopteri; order Salmoniformes; family Salmonidae; genus Salvelinus; species Salvelinus fontinalis. Next base: position 29,045,624 of record NC_074694.1, read on the forward strand.
GACACCCCATAAAATATGTGGATTATTCAGCCACACCTGTTGCTGATAGGTTTATAAAATCGAGCACACCGCCATGCAATCTCCATAGACAAAATTTGGCAGTAGAATGGCCTTACTGAAGAGCTCAGTAACTTTCAAAGTGGCACCATCATAGGATGGTCAGTTCATCAAATTTCTGCCCTGCTAGAGCTGCCCTGGTCAACTGTAAGTGTTGTTATTGTGAAGTGGAGACATCTAGGAGAAACAACAGCTCAGCCACGAAGTGGTAGGCCACACAAGCTCACAGAAAGTGACTGCCGAGTGCTGAAGCATGTAAAACATTTTTTGTCCTCGGTTGCAACATTCACTACCGAGTTCCAAACTGCCTCTGGAAGCAACATCAGCACAAGAACTGCTTGTCCAAAGCTTCACGAAATGGGTTTCCATGGTCGAGCAGCCGCACGCACACAAGCCTAAGAGGGTTTAGACCTGATTAGCAGGGTTCAGCTCTAGCCCTTGGTCGATGAGAGAAAAACACAGAGCCCTGGAAAGGAAGCGGTGCATCCCAAACCAACACTGCACTACACTGAAGGGTGTCTAGACAGGCTAAAATAGGGAGTGAGGAAGAGTGGCAACACAAAGAGGTGGGTAAGGTTAAAACAAAACAGAGTGAGGAAAGAGCGAGAGAGAGGAGGTGTGGGTGGAGAGTTAAGGGGCGCAGAGGGACCGGAGGTCAGGTAACGGTCACAGGTCAGAAATATCGTCTCACCTATCCCCAGGGTCGCTCATGCTGTGTCCATGGTAACGTTTGGCCTCCAGCTCCACGTGACAATAAGACTCTGCCAGAGAGGTATTTAAATAAAAAGACTCAAACAAGGTAGCCATCGCCGCCATGACACTGCTGAATAGCTTGATCAGGGATTTCTATTGGAGCGGCAGTTTCTCAGCATTTATGCTCTCTAGCTCTGCACCACACCAGGAGTGGTTAAACTGTGACGAGATGCAGCTCTGTACTGGAGTCTCTTCCACAGAGTGTCTCTATGCTGGTCACATATCCTCCCTTTGTCAGGGAAGAGACACTGGTGTGATACTAGAAGCTGATCATCCCTCTGAGATTAGATTGTCTGAGACAAAGTTATACTGTACTTAACTGGTTTAAGAGCTTGAAGAGTGGTATAACTTTCTCATCTATGCACCTTCCAGGCTCTGCAGTGGTCTGCTGCGAGCTTGATGGCCTCCCTCACACACAGAACATCCATGCCTTCCACCTACACCTAGAGCCAGGTAGGTCAATATAGCAGAGATACTATACTGTACACTCACTGACCGTGTGTGTCCTACAGATCAGAGACAGTAGGGATGTTCTCTTGATAAGTGTATGAATTTGACCATTTTCCTGTCAAAATGTAACAAGTACTTTTGGCTGCCAGGGAAAATGTATGGAGTAAAATGTACATTATTTTCTTTAGGAATGTAGTGAAGTAAAAGTAGGCAAAAATATAAATAGTAAAGTAATGTACAGATCCCCCAAAAAACAACTTAAGAAAAAATTCTTTAAAGTACTACTTAAGTACTTTACACCACTGCACAACATGCAACAATTTCAAAGATTTTACTGAGTTATAGTTCATATAAGGAAATCAGTTGATTTAAATAAATTCATAAGGCACGAATCTATGGATTTCACATGACTGGGCATAGGTCCACCAACTGGGGAGCCAGGCCCAGCCAATCAGAATGGGTTTTTCACCACAACAGGGCTTTATTACAGACAGAAGTCCTCCTCAGTTTCATCAGCTGTCTGGGTAGCTGGTCTCGGACGATCCCGCAGGTGAAGAAGTCAGATGTGGAGGTCCTGGGCTGGCGTGGTTACACGTGGTCTGCAGTTGTGAGGCCAGTTGGACGTACTGCAAAATTCTCTAAAACGCCGTTGGAGACGGACTATGGTAAAGAAATTGGACTTTGACAGGCCGCCCCCAGGTGGTGAAGGTAGGAAACAGCATCTCCACCCCGCTGATCCTCAACACTGGGGCCCCACTAGGGTGCGTTCTCAGCCCTCTCCTGTACTCCCTGTTCACCCATGACTGCGTGGCCATGCACACTTCCAACTCAATCATCAAATTTGCAGACGACACTACAGTGGTAGGCTTGATTACCAACAATGACGAAACGGCCTACAGGGAGGAAGTGAGGGCCCTCGGAGTGTGGTGTCATGAAAATAACCTCCACTCAACATCAACAAAACAAAGGAGATGATCGTGGACTACAGGAAACAGCAGAGGAAACACCACCCCATCCACGGGACAGTAGTGGAGAAGATGGACATTTTTAAGTTCCTCGGCGTACACATCACGGACAAACTGAAATGGTCCACCCACAGACAGCGTGGTGAAGAAGGCGCAACAGCGCCTTTTCAACCTCAGGAGGCTGAAGAAATTTGGCTTGACATCTAAAACACTTGAGAGCATCCTGTCGGGCTGTATCGTGGCCTGGTACGGCAATTGCACCGCCCTCAACCGCATCGCTCTCCAGAGGGTAGTGCGGTCTGCACAACGCATCAGGGGGCAAACTACCTGCCCTCCAGGACACCTACAGCACCCGATGTCATAGGAAGGCCAAAAAGATAATCAAGGACAACAACCACCCGAGCCACTGCTTGTTCACCCCGCTATCATCTAGGTGAGGTCAGCACAGGTGCATCAAAGCTGGAACCGAGAGACTGAAAAACAGCTCCTATCTCAAGGACATCATCACTCTATGTTAGTGATGTCCCTTCTATCTCAAGGACATCACTAACATAGAGAGGCTGCTGCCAACATAAAGAATAAAATCTCTGGTCACTTAAATAAATGGACTTAAAGGTATCACTAGTCACTTTAAATAACGCCACTTTAATAATGTTTACATAATCTACAATTACTCATCTCATATCTATATACTGTATTCTATACCATCTACTGCATCTTGCCTATGCCGCACGCCATCGCTCATCCATATATTTATATGTACATATTCTATTCATCCCTTTACATTTGTGTGTATAAGGTAGTTGTTGTGAATTTGTTAGATGAATTGCTAGATATTACTGCACAGTCAGAACTAGAAGCACAAGCATTTCGCTACACTCACATTAACATCTGCTAACCATGTGTATGTGACCAATAACATTTTATTTGAAATTAACATTAAATTATCTAGCAACAGCTCTGGTGGACATTCCTGCAGTCAGCATGCCAATTGCATGCTCCCTCAAAACTTGGAGACATCTGTGGCATTGTGTTGGTGACAAAACTACACGTTTTAGTGTCCTTTTATTGTCCCTAGCACAAGGTGAACCTATGTAATGATCATGCTGTTTCATCAGTTTCTTGATAATCCATTACCCTGATGTATGGCATATCTCGGCAAAGGAAAAATGCTCACTAACAGGGATGTAAACAAATGTGTGCACAAACTCTGAGCGAAATAAGCTTTTTGTGCATATGGAACATTTCTGGGATCTTTGAATTCAGCTCATGAAACATGGGACCAACACCTTAGATGTTGTGTTTATATTTTGGTTTAGTGTAGATAGAACAAATGTCACCTGGTTGGCTGCTCCATCTCAGTAAAGCATCAAACACACCTGGTTGTTGCCATGGTACTGACAGGCTAGGGCCACACCTACCCCCAATGGAACCTGTAGACACACACACACATTGAGAATGTAGTATTCACAGTGAGAATGTACAGGATCTTCACTAAATCCTAACCGTAAAGCCAGAGTCCTTAATTGATACAATAACCTTGCCTCTGTTAGAAGATGAGGGAGGAGCCTGGAGAAATGTAACCACTCAAATTCATAGACAGAGCTATGGATACAAGGACTGACCATCCATGACATCAAAATGATAGTTTTAACCATGTTTTGAAGCTATACATAGTTTACAATGGCGTAAACAAGCTTATATTTTGGGTTGATGGGGTCAGACGGTTGATAAGCGTGTACGTTACATCTTTCAAGAATCAATGTCTATATACAGTGGGGAGAACAAGTATTTGATACACGGCCGATTTTGCAGGTTTTCCTACTTACAAAGCATGTAGAGGTCTGTAATTTTTATCATAGGTACACTTCAACTGTGAGAGACGGAATCTAAAACAAAAATCCAGAAAATCACATTGTATGATTAAGTAATTAATTTGCATTTTATTGCATGACATAAGTATTTGATACATCAGAAAAGCAGAACTTAATATTTGGTACAGAAACCTTTGTTTGCAATTACAGAGATCATACGTTTCCTGTAGTTCTTGACCAGGTTTGCACACACTGCAGCAGGGATTTTGGCCCACTCCTCCATACAGACCTTCTCCAGATCCTTCAGGTTTCGGGGCTGTCGCTGGGCAATCCGGACTTTCAGCTCCCTCCAAAGATTTTCTATTGGGTTCAGGTCTGGAGACTGGCTGGGCCACTCCAGGACCTTGAGATGCTTCTTACGGAGCCACTCCTTAGTTGCCCTGGCTGTGTGTTACCCATCTTCAATGCTCTTACTGAGGGAAGGAGGTTGTTGGCCAAGATCTCGCGATACATGGCCCCACCCATCCTCCCCTCAATACGGTGCAGTCTTCCTGTCCCCTTTGCAGAAAAGCATCCCCAAAGAATGATGTTTCCACCTCCATGCTTCACGGTTGGGATGGTGTTCTTGGGGTTGTACTCATCCTTCTTCCTCCAAACACGGCGAGTGGAGTTTAGACCAAAAAGCTCAATTTTTGACTCATCAGACCACATGACCTTCTCCCATTCCTTCTCTGGATCATCCAGATGGTCATTGGCAAACTTCAGACGGGCCTGGACATGCGCTGGCTTGAGCAGGGGGACCTTGCGTGCGCTGCAGGATTTTAATCCATGACGGCGTAGTGCGTTACTAATGGTTTTCTTTGAGACTGTGGTCCCAGCTTTCTTCAGGTCATTGACCAGGTCCTGCCGTCTAGTTCTGGGCTGATCCCTCACCTTCCTCATGATCATTGATGCCCCACGAGGTGAGATCTTGCATGGAGCCCCAGACCGAGGGTGATTGACCGTCATCTTGAACTTCTTCCATTTTCTAATAATTGCGCCAACAGTTGTTGCCTTCTCACCAAGCTGCTTGTCTATTGTCCTGTAGCCCATCACAGCCTTGTGCAGGTCTACAATTTATCCCTGATGTCCTTACACAGCTCTCTGGTCTTGGCCATTGTGGAGAGGTTGGAGTCAGTTTGATTGAGTGTGTGGATAGGTGTCTTTTATACAGGTAACAAGTTCAAACAGGTGCAGTTAATACAGGTAATGAGTGGAGAACAGGAGGGCTTCTTAAAGAAAACTAACAGGTCTGTGAGAGCCGGAATTCTTACTGGTTGGTAGGTGATCAAATACTTATGTCATGCAATAAAATTCAAATTAATTACTTAAAAATCATACAATGTGATTTTCTGGATTTTTGTTTTAGATTCCGTCTCTCACAGTTGAAGTGTACCTATGATAAAAATTACAGACCTCTACATGCTTTGTAAGTAGGAAAACCTGCAAAATCGGCAGTGTATCAAATGCTTGTTCTCCCCACTGTATCAATCAGTTTACAGTCCACAAATTGGTAGTACCAATCCCATATTGTCCCTTTAAATAAACACAGTAAAATAGCTTTAGGACTACACATCATATTATGTAACGTGATCACATACTTTCATCTCACCACTGTTTTATTGTTCTTCACACAAGTTGCAGCTGTACAGTCCTGTGTTTCGACTTTAATACCATAGCATGCTGCCGAGTGACTTGAGGGATGTAAACATTACCAATTTGCACACGTCAAAGCATTGTCAGAATTATGCATACAACAAATGCCTTAGCAGTCCATAAGTTTAACTTGTAGCGAATACAAAGTACAGTCTGCACAAAACAACTTCATCTAATTAGCTACAGTTGAAACCAGTTTAAAAGTTCTAGAGTACATCAGCTGAATGGCGGGAGCTGGCTAGCAATTATTACAGCATCGTGGCATTTTGCTTATGCTAACTTGAAAGCTTGTCACGTGTACTCGTCGGAAACGTTAATGTCAATATCAAGTAGCCATCTACAGCTTCCCAGTTATCTGTAGCTATCCAATTGTCACCTTCAAATAAAGAATTGGTTAGGCAATGCATCTAATTGAACACGTTGAGAACAAAGATATGGGTTGCTATATGGAAATGTACAGTGTCAAAATCTAATGACTACAGCTTTCTTCGTCAGCTGTCCAAATGGATAGCATCAATGGGTATGACTTGACATTAAGAAACGCCCATACCAGTAAACACCCCGAATTGCGGTCTGATTGCGGTCTGCAATTACACCCCTCTGGGCTCAGTGGCTTTGGAGAAGTGTGACCAACTGTCTATCATGCTGCATAGAGATGGAAAATACTCAAACACAATAGATAATCACAGTGCAAAAAAATAAACTGTCCTAGAGGGTTGTCTCTCTCCCTCCCTCACATAGGAAAAAGAATTCATAGAAAAGTTACTCCAGACAGCACAACTTAACCCACAGAGGCAGTGGTCTATAGTCATTGAAATGTCAGTTTATTTTACAACCCATTGCAACTGGATAGCACTCATTTCTGCAATACAGAAAAAAACGAACACCGAAAAAGACATTTAAATACACATGTATCCAGACACTTTCCATACTGTAGACAGGAGGGGGGTGATGATCGTAGTAGTGATCGAGATTGTTTGGCATGAGTGTATATCCTGTCTAGGGGGTCAAGGCTAGAAGGGATCTAGCTTTGTCAAATTAAAAATCAAAAGTATATTTTTCCCCTTCATTTTAACTAACCCTAACCCTTTTCCTAACCTAATTCTCAGAACCTGCTGTGTATGTTCTGACCTGCTACGAAAAGTCAAATCTGATGTTAATTTGACAAAAGCTGGATCCTTTCTAGCCATGACCTGTCTGGGGAGGGGGGGCGGGGGTAAGGGAATTATATCGAACAGACATTGAGGCCATGGTACCATTTCTCCCATTGCACAGCAGATTCGGAAAGCTGCTGCACTTCGTCACTCAACTTTAATGCAGTTGGGATTCGATGTTTAAATGTTTTATAAAAATACAGAAAAATTCATAAAATGTGTAATTGCTTGTGGATATGTTTCTAGGCAGAGTTAGCTAGTATGTTTGAGAGAGTTCCCATACACTGCTAAGCAATGGGAGTGCTTTAGGTGTCTTTGACACCAGGTTCACTTCAGTGGTAAAGACAAGGATTTTTTTTCCTAGCCAAGTTACCTGACTCACACAAACTCTGGGCACTAACATGTAAAATTAGATAAGAGCGCAAAAAATAAATAAAAAAATACACAAGACAGGGCAAAAGAGTCTGGTAGTCCAATCAACACTGTTCTCTATGAGGAGACCGCATGAAACATGTCAATGCACATCCAAGCTTTGAGAGAGAAAAAAATACAATCACTAAAATATTTGAAGCTTTGACCTGTGTTGTATTATTATTCAGTGGTGGTGGGATGTTGTTACAAAGAGGTAACATACACATATAGAAAAATCAATTCACCTCGTATTAACCAGCATGTGTATTCTATTCTTTGTATTTTGTAGAATCTACAACAAAATTAACAAAACACATCGTATGGCGTGTGGATAGAGCAGAAAGGACAAAGCAGACACTCGATCCCTAACGCAGATAGATCGTGCCGCCTGCAACAGATACAGTGCTAGACTGGTGCAACTCAGAGGCAAGGTGAGCGACTACAGGACTGACTGAAACAGACTTCAAGCCTCACCAATCGGTTTGAACTGATAACAGGAGGCGCTGCAATTGGCAGCGTATTAGGTTACCGTTCCGCTCAAAGTAGAGCGTGTTGGTGTGTACATATGACACTTAACGGTAAGTGTCCCTTTGAATACAGTATCTGCGAGACAACATTCATGCCTGACAGACAGTTAATTCTCTGTCTACCACAGCAACTCACAGTACCTTAAAACAACTCTACAGTAGTACCCATCTATGTATGCACTCCTATCTGTACTGCAAAGTTTGATGCGTTTCTTACATATGAAAAGTTCTGTGGTTTGAGCTTGACTTGTATATACAGTGCAGGGCAGTGGATGTCACATGCAGTGGTTGATGATTGTACTGGACCGGAATCGTCATATATTTTATTCTTTACCACGTCTCAAAACTCTTAAGTCGCCTCCTCTCCCTCATCACTGATTGGTTAAACGGAGCTCATATTAAAAAGTACTTTTACCTTACAGATCAGTGATAAACATAAGGAGAGGGAGGAAGCCATTCAAGACTATTGAGACATCCCATATCTTTAAAACACAGCATGTCCCTTGTCCTCTCAACCCCTCCCCCTGTCTTCGTAGCTCTTCTTCCCTCTCTCAAGTTACTGGAGCTCCTTCATTCTGTTGAGGGCCGAGCCGGCCTGAAACCATTCGATCTGTGTCTCGTTGAAGGTGTGGTTCAGCTGGAACTCATCTTTGGTGCCGTCACTGTGCTTCACTACTGTAGACAGGGGCTGGAGGGGCAGGGATACACCATTAGAGATACAGACATGTGAACCTTCTGGAAACAAATTCCCAGACCCTAATCTGGAGGTGGGCGATTCTGATCCTGGACAGTCTCATTTAGACCATGATTAGTTCATGATAGGCTGGAACAAAAGCCTACAGATTGGTGTAAGTGCCACTCACCTTTCCTGGGGCGAAGGTTGCAAGTCCTTTGATGGAGATCTTGTCGTCTGGGCGGATCTTGTCGTAGTCAGCGGGGTTCTGGAAGGTCAGGGGCAGCATTCCCTGTTTCTTCAGATTCGTCTCTGTAGAGAGAAGGAAAGAAAAAAGGTTAGTTGGGTGGATGTTGAAAAGGAAGTTGGCGAGGGAAGCATGGTAGATGCAATGTTCTGCTTACACACAAACTGTTCCTTTTAGCCTGTACGTAAGTTACCGTGGATCCTGTTGTAAGTTAACGTGGATCTAGGGCTGGGCGATATGCCCAAAATAACGTATTTGATTAATAAAAAATGTATTTTATTGATTAATAAAAGTTCTACATTTGCTTTATGAGTAGTGTGCAACACCTATTCTAAATTATTTCAATTAGTCTTTCTCCATTCTGATCGTTTTAAACTGTTCAATTCAACAAAAACAATTTCCTGCATTTACATCAATTTCTGCACTCATTTGAAAATTTCCACAGTATGAAAAAAGAAAAGAAACATATTTTTTACCCCTTTTTTCTCCCCAATTTCGTGGTATCCAATTGGTAGTAGTTACAGTCTTGTCTCATCGCTGCAACTCCCGTACGGACTCGGGAGAGGCGAAGGTCGAGAGCCATGCGTCCTCCGAAACACAACCCAACCAAGCCGCACTGCTTCTTGACAACGCACATCCAACCCGGAAGCCAGCCGCACCAATGTGTCGGAGGAAACACCGTACACCATAAGCCACAGGAGTCACTAGTGCACGATGAGACAAGGATATCCCTGCCTGGCCAAACCCTCCCTAACCCGGACGACGCTGGGCCAATTGTGCGTCGGGCCATGGACCTCCCGGTCACGGCCGGCTGCGACAGAGCCTGGGCTCGAACCCAGAATCTCTGGTGGCACAGCTTAGACTACTGCGCCACCCGGGAGGCCCCTAGGCCTCATTTTTAACCAAATGTTGCAATTGCGATTTAGATCAAAACACAGGTGAACTTTTGGAATCATGGAAATAGAATGTTTATTTTATAGTTAGAATATAAATAATAGTGGTCACTTTGAATACAGTGTTGTTTGACATGACAACGAATGAAAATGCCTTCGACTAGTTATTGTGACAGGGTAGTAACCAAAGTGATGTTCAGTGTTTCCTAGGGGACCCCATAATCTTTGGCTACATTAAATCTTTATTCATGTAGTCAACATATTCATGCTTCGCCTATTCCTCTGTTTTAGAAGATACTGTTGCACAAACATGCGGATTTAGGCCTCCACCAGCACTGGTATCAGGCTGTATTAGCTAGCTACGTTTGCTCCGACTCAGTACTTTTATTAGCTTGTTAGCGATTAGCATTAATGGCTAACACAATTTAGTTTAACTTGCTGAGAAAATACAAACTAGCTGTTTGCAGATGTAAGAAACGCAAACAAATAGTAATTATAGAACGCGTGTGGATTTATATTAAGATCAAAGTGGAAACATCATCAACATTGTGTTGCATTGACCATTTAACAAACATTCAAATAGCGTTACAGAAGGTATAGTAAAAACCCAAACCGGTCCGTGCATCAATACCGGTATATAGTAAAATACGGTATACCGCCCAGCCCTACGTGGATCTTGTAGTAAGTTACCGTGGATCCTGGCAAAGCTCTTGACGATGATGCATCTTCCTCCCAGGTGTCTGGGCTCCAGGGCTGCATGCTCTCTGCTGGATCCCTCACCGTAGTTGTCATCTCCCACAACCACCCACGACAGACCGTTGGCCTGGGAGAGGAGGAAGGTGAGGATAGTTTAAAAAAAAAAGAGAAAAAGAGAAAAGGGAAACCATTAAAATCCCTAATCAATTTCCATTTCTTACATTGATGGCCAAATGTTTAAGGGAATGCCTAATCGATATCAATCCCTCTTGGAAAAATTGATAAAAGGGTCTGAATCTTAACGAGACAGACTTTCAATGGGAAATTAGAGCGAAAAGTACACTTGTTGATCTCAAATGAGGATGTGGTTTGAGCTAGGGGTCAAGGGTCATTGTTCATCACCCGGGGCGCTTACCTTGTAATGGCGGGCGACGTCAGGCACACCGCCGTACTCTCCTGTCAGCTGGTTCTTGATCTTGTTGACGCCGTCGTTCTCGATGTTGACTGCTCCAATTAGCATGTTGTTGGAGATGTTGTCAAGGTGACCACGGAACTTGAGCCATGGACCAGCGGCGCTGATGTGGTCTGTGGTGCATTTCCCCTTCACCTGGAGAGAGAGCATGAATGGTGGAATGGGAAAAGGAGAAGAGTAAGGTTGACTGGAAAGGATCACATTTTTAAAAGGATTCTTCAGTTACAAAATACATTTCTATCTGAACGTTCTATAATGTCGCACCCTCCTGAACAGACCCCAGTTTGTCCTTTGACCCCTGACCTTGATGAGGATTTGCAGGTCCTCCAGGTCACCTCCGGCCCACTTGTCAAAGGGCTCCAGCAGCTGCAGCCGGGTGCTGGTGGGGCTGACGTCCACCCTCAGTTTTGAGCCACCCTCGGCAGGGGGGTGCTGGTAGGTGTCCTGACCGGGGTCAAAGTCCAACTTGGGCAGCTCGTCTGCACTGGGGGGCTTCAGCTTGAACTTCTCTCCATTGGCGGCCGTAAGGTAATCAACCTCGGGGTTGAAATCCAGGGTTCCTGCGATGGCCAGGGCTGTGACGATCTGGAGGAGCAGAGGACAAGGGAGGCAAGGTGTGTGTGCGCAAGTGTATAATATTTATATGCGAGTGAGAAAAGAGAAAGTCACAAAATAAGGTGCATTTAGCGTCCTAAAAGTACCTCAGGGGAGGCGACAAAGGCGTGTGTGGCTGGGTTGGCGTCATTCCTGGCGGTGAAGTTCCTGTTGTAAGATGTGACGATGGTGTTCTTCTCTCCCTTCTTCACATCACGCCTGAAAAGAAACATCAACTTAACACTGTATCCCAAATGGCACCCTATTCCCTATATAGTGCACTACTTTTGACCAAAGCCCTACGGGGATGCTATTTGAAACACATCCAATATTTTAAGACACATTTAAGTCTAAATGAATAACAGAATGAACATAAATAGGGCTGTGGCAGTCATGAAATTTAGTCAGTTGGTTATTGTCATGCAAAAGTCTGCCGGTCTCACAGTAATTTATGTTAATTAACAAACACGTTTAGCATCTCCAGGCCTCCACACAAAAGCTGCTGATGAGGGTCTTGGCGCCTTTGGAACAAAATCAATTGAATATACACCGTCACAATATATCCCTTTGGGACTATCCTAAACAAAAAATATATATATTGGGTGACCGAGAGTAATCTGTTCTACCAATTTATTAAATTTTTAAAACGTGTATTTTTCATTTTTAGACACATCCTATGTGTTTTAACATAATCAACTATATGCACTGAACTTGTCTTATGCTTTGAGTGCACTGTTTGATGAAATAATTAAAAGACATGAGGGAGTCCGACCGCAGTAGATTTCATTGTGCTGGGCGGGCTCAGACTTCCTGCGCAGTGTTAAAAAATAAATAAGCACATCGAGAGACTGACGAGCACCCGTTGTCTCTCCCTCTCTCCTCCCTGCTGCAGCGACCAGCACATAACATCAGTGTTTACTGCGCTGTCCGTGTTACTGAACCTGCAAAATAATAACAGCCATTTGACAAAAGTTCTGTTGCAGAATCCCTCATTTGTTTAGGAAAAACATGCCCTATTCCAGCAACCGTTCCTCTCGTTACGTGACACATGTATGCATCGCAAAATGGATGCAGAGGACATGACAAATAAACTTGAAAACGGGGGAACGTTTACTGCTTCCTCAGAAGGGAAAAGGGAAGTCAGATGCGTGGAATAAATTTGACTAGTTGTGGAAAATACTGGCGATCAAGAAAAAGGTAAGGAGCAAGCGCTGTGTGCATGTGTACCAAAACAGGTGCTGTTAGATTACAGTATAATTTGTCTGATGGTTTGGAACAATGTAAAACACTAAATAAATAAGCGTACCAGACTTTTTCAACGCAGATCGCGCTGAAAGTCCTGCCATCTCCACATTGGTTTATAGAAGCAGGTACCCACATGCCATCTCCTTATTGGTTATACCCACGTGGGTGATTGAAAGACGAACCGTTTTGCCGGTTGTCGTGGTAATACTATGAAAGTTTAGATGCCAATCACCATATAAGTTCAAAGATGAAAAAGCATGGAAGGAGAGATGACTAGAAGCGATTCGGTTGGCCGTTTTATGTGAGGATTAATTGGCGGAGTAGAGGAGCTTGTGCATTTCAGGTAAAATAATATATTCCAGGACAAATTAGCTAGCAACAGCAAGCTAGCTAAATAGGACAAATTAGCTAGCAAGTGCAAGCTAACTAGCTAAATTGCCATACATGTTAAATGCTTTTCGACCTGTCCCCAAATTAATGTCATTGGTTCAGAGTTTGTTATGCTATTTTAACCTGTGTGTCGTGATCGTGTTTGGTGTAGGGGGACAAAATATATTTATGCACGATAGCGCACGCGTGCAGCCGGTTTGGGTTCCGTGTTAGGCCTACAGCTCGATGGTGGTTAAGGCTGTTATACTAAGCCTACTAATGTTAATGACAGTTATTATTATGATCATTATAATAACAATAAGACCAAGAAATGGGTTATAAATATTGAGACAATTCCGAACACAAAATAAACAATACCCTAACAAAGTGTAAAGCCTTCATTACATAATAAAAAACACGCATTTACATTTGCCCGGCATTTTAGCTATTGGTGTGAGGTTCGGCAGGCACCTACGTCATTTATCTAACTGCCTTGCTCAGTGGCAGTGTGGGTGAAACACCTGAGAAAAGCAAACCCTGTAGTCTGCCTGAAAGTGGATTCGCTAGACCAATACATTACTAATATTTCCATAAAAATATGTGATCATTTTCGGTTTTAATTGTAAAGTACCAACTCAGAAAATGTCTGATTTAAGGCCTTCCAGTACTTGAATTTCAGAGCGCCAAATTCAAGTACTTTAATTTAAGCACCTTGTGCAAACCATGCCGTCTTCTAACTCCACTGCTGCCTTCGCATTGGTTCTCACCACCAATATGCTGGGTAACATTGCTATTACGCACATAGCAACATGGTCTAGGAAAAGGTGCCAATTCAAAAGCGCACTGATGTTTCAGAACCGCGGACAGCGAACGCCATCTAACGCGGGAGAAAGTGCATCGTTATCGTGTTGCACCATTGTTCTTATACACTGCTCAAAAAAATAAAGGGAACACTTAAACAACACAATGTAACTTCAAGTCAATCACACTTCAGTGAAATCAAACTGTCCACTTAGGAAGCAACACTGATTGACAATAAATTTCACATGCTGTACACCCACCCAGCTCACGCCCTGACCAACTAACTAAAGACAAAAACAAAGGAAATAAAAGGTCAGAACGTGACAGGTATGATGCTACAAGCTTGGCACACCTGTATTTTGAAGTTTCTCCCATTCTTCTCTGCAGATCCTCTCAAGCTCTGTCAGGTTGGATGGGGAGAGCCACTGCACAGCTATGTTCAGGTCTCTCCAGAGATGTTTGATCGGGTTCAAGTCCGGGCTCTGGCTGGGCCACTCAAGTACATTCAGAGACTTGTCCCGAAGCTACTCCTGCGATGTCTTAGCTGTGTGCTTAGGGTTGTTGTCCTGTTGGAAGGTGATCCTTCACCCCAGTCTGAGTTTCTGAGCAGGTTGTCATCAGGCATCCCTGTGCTTTGCTTTGTTCTTCGTTCCCCTCGATCCTGACTAGTCTCCCAGTCCCTGCCCCTGAAAAACATCCCCACAGCATGATGCTGCCACCACCATGTTTCACCGGAAGGATGGTATTGGCCAGGTAATGAGCGGTGCCAGCTTTCTTCCAGACGTGACGCTTGGCATTCAAGCCAAAGAATTCAATCTTGGTTTCGTTAGACTGGAGAATCTTGTTTCTCATGGTCTGAGAGTCCTTTAGGTGCCTTTAGGTAAACTCCAAGCGGGCTTTCATGTGCCTTTTACTGAGGTGGCTTCCATCTGGCCACTCTACCATAACGGCCTGATTAGTGGAGTGCTGCTAAGATGGGAGAACCTTCCAGAAGGACAACCATCTCCACAGAGGAACTCTGAAGCTGAACTCTGTCAGAGTGACCAAGGCCCTTCTCCCCCCAATTGCTCAGTTTGGCTGGGCGGACAGCTCTAGGGGGAGTCCCAAACTTCATCCATTAAAGAAGAATGGAGGTCACTGTTCTTGGGGACCTTCAATGCGGCAGAATTTTTTTTTGGTACTCTTCCCCAGATCTGCACCTCGAGACAATCCTGTCTCGGAGCTCTACGGACAATTCCTTTGACCTCATGGCTTGGTTTTTGCTCTGACATGCACTGTCAACTGTGGGGCCTTATAGACAGTTGTGTGCCTTTCCAAATAATGTCCAATCAATTGAATTTACCACAGGTGGATTCCAATCAAGTTGTATTGTAGAAACATCAATGGAAATAGGATGCACCGAAGCGCAATGTCAAGCCTCATAGCAAAGGGTCTGAATACTTATGTAAATAAGGTATCTTTTTTATAAACATTTCTAAAAAACAGATGTCTCCTGGTCATTATGGCGTATTGTGTGTAGATTGATGAGGAATTGGTTTTATTTAATCCATTTTAGAATAAGGCTGTAATGTAACAAAATGTGGGGGGAAAATCAAGGGGTCTGAATACTTTCCGAATGCACTGTACGGGCTGCATGATGCGACTATCGGTATTGATGATTTGAGAAAGTCGAGATAAAAAATAAAAAAAAGCTGCCACTACCTTGCCTCAGGCTGCACATGCCGTTTCCTCATATTTTCACCCATCAGACTATTCTCCATTTAATCTAGTCTTTACTCATATGTAAAATTAGTTTTGATTTAGAATAGCCCATTATTAAATTGGCAAAAAAAAAAAAAAAAAAGACATGTCATCCGTATACACTGGAATAGCCAAGATGCCACTTTCCTGCAGGTATGTTTTTCACTCTGTTGGATAGGCTACTTGAGTAATTTCGCTGCACGACAGGCGAAATTCCACCCAAACCAGTTCCTGCAGATACCCAGTGCTTAATTTGGGAAAGTGAACAGTAACAAACTTTCACAACGAAACATTTGATTAAACTGTTGACAGCCCCTCTCTCTGCACACTGGAGAAAGGAATGAAGGAGATAGTAGCTAAAAGGTATTGTCAGCCTATATATACATTTTTATATACACATCTTTTCCTGTCATGTATATTATGCGGTAAGCCATGTATTGTATAAAGACACAATCATTTTAATTCAGTGTTCTTGGGCTCAAATATAGGCCTATGCTTACAGCATATGGCTGTTTTGAATTAATCATCACCTTAGAAAAACACTGTCCATTTCATTGTGTTAGGCTTTGAGACATCCACAACTGTTTTCCACTAAGTTGCAACCTGTTGAACTTCTTTCTTCAAATTGATCAATCACAGTGAGGTGAGTTTTAAAAGCGTATTCCGTTTTCATGCAATTTGCAATTATATTTGCATTGATGCCAGAGTGGTTTGAAGGACAGTAGAGCCCTGAGTACCAGGCCATTAGCAACCTGATGATCGTACTACTAATGCATGTCCAGAGTGCATAACAGGAGATTACCGTGACTCAACTGTTACATTGAATTTTACTGCTGTCATGACTGCCAGTAATAAGATCACCCTAACAGCTCTTAACATAAATGAGTAAGTCAACTAATTATTACCTGTCCCACTGTCCAATGCAGGGTCCACAGGCGTTGGCCAGGACCATTCCACCAACATCACCAAGGATCTTTGTCTACAGAACATACAGCTTCAATTAGGAGCAGCTAGTAGAAGTAGTTCCTGCTGAAGATATCAACATCCAAGGCTCCAATTACAAATTGACTACATATGATGCCCTTTAAACTAGAGCAGAGTTGTGCCAAAGTTGATATCCTCTAAGAATCAAGGATGTTAACAATATTTTACAACAGTTATCCTGTTGACCAGCACCCAAGATATCCCTGATCATATCCACTTCCCCTATACTAGACATCTGCCCGTGCCCAGGGACTCACATATCCATCTCGCTCGATTGTGGCGCGGATCTGTTCAGACCCGGGGGTGATGGTGAACGCAGCCTTGCACTTCAGACCTTTGTCCAGGGCCTGTTTGGCCACGGAGGCAGAGCGGCCCATGTCCTCATAACTGGAGTTGGTGCAGCTGCCAATCAGACCTGAGGGGAGGGGACAGAGAGCTTAAGGAGCCACCTGCTGCATGTCTACTTTCTCAGTAGAAAATCTATAAATCAGTATACAAGGCTAAAGCCAGATGTATAGTTAATAATATAGTAATAGTACAGCAATAGCACAAAAATAGCTCTAAACAGAGACATGGTTGTGAGAGCCAGTGGCCAGCTGTGAGGTTAAAAGGATCTGAAGGCTGCACTGACCCACTTTGACCTGCAGGGGCCAGCCATTTTTCACTGCCGTGGCCCCAATGTCTGCCATGGGGTGGGCCAGGTCAGGGGTGAAGGGCCCATTGATGTGGGGCTTCAGCTAGGAGGGACAAAGAAAAGTAGCATGGTTAGGTTGGGTGTGTGGAGGTGTGTGAGAGAGAAAGAGCAGGGGAGGGCACTCACCTCATCTAGGTTGATCTCGACCATTGAGTCATACTCACAGCCCGCGTCAGGAACCAGCAGATCAGCGTAATTGTCAGCCAGGGCAGCAATGTCTGAGATAGGGAGGGCAACGGGTCAGATAAATGGATCAACAAACTTCCACAAACATATTAAGGATATAACCGGAGATCATTGCACATCACACACATAGACGTGTTTGACGACATGAACTGACTGACCTCCACGGCCAGTCTTCTCCAAGTAGGTCTTCATGCGGTGGTTGTAGGGGAACACAGAGGTAGTGGCTCCAATCTCAGCCCCCATGTTGCAGATAGTGGCCATTCCTAAAACCCACAATGGTCTGTAGGTTACTATAGGCATTTCTACAACACAAAATCCCAATGTGGCTTGATAATAAACACTTGATGATTATGTATGGTGTGAGGAGCACAAACAAAAACAAGTACAGTATATTAGACCAGAGATCAGCTGGTCACCATCCTAGATAGATTATGAACTGTCTTATTGACTACATAACCCCTATGAAGTGTGCAGTAGAGTGCAGAGGTAACCAAGTCCTCCCTCTCTGACCTGTGCAGGAGATGGAGTCCACCCCAGGTCCGTGGTACTCCACAATGGCTCCAGTACCTCCCTTTACGGTCAGAATCCCAGCAACCTTAAGGATCACATCCTTGGGGGATGTCCATCCTGACAGCTTGCCTGTCAGCTTCACCCCAATAACCTGACGTTGGAGAACATGGTTAAGTGATGTTTATGTAGTATCAGTTGTAGAAATGCATTATACCACTGTACTATATTACTGGGACTTCAGGAATAAGGTTTGTGTTAAATATAAACTGGGAATCACACTTACATTGGGACACTTGAGCTCCCAGGGGATGCCAGCCATGACATCAACAGCATCAGCCCCTCCCACTCCAATGCAGATGGAGCCCAGTCCACCACCATTAGGTGTGTGAGAGTCTGTGCCAATCAGCAACACCCCTGGGTAGGCATAGTTCTCCAGGATGATCTGAAATGGTAGTCAAATATGGTACTTACCACTGCAAACATTGCTCTTCATTATAAATGTGCAATATCTTGTTAACATTACGTTAACATAATGAAATTCTGGACATACATTCATAAACAATTTATTGGAATGTAATTCTATAATCAAGTGAATGCATTACCATAAATCAACACTAGGAAAAATAGTGCCTTCAAAAGTGTAATTTCAGATTAGCCTTGTTACTGTACCTGATGGATTATGCCAGAGCCTGGTTTCCAGAAGCCCACTCCATATTTAGCTCCAGCACTGGCCAGGAAGTTATACACCTCCGCATTAATATCCTAAGGACCAAGAGAAAAGGACAAATATTATTACTGGTACTTTATTCCCTAGTCCATCCCCCAGGACTGATGATTTTACATTTTAGTCATTGAGCAGACGCTCTTATCCAGTGTGACTTACATGAACAATTAGGGTTAAGTGCATCGCTCACCTAGCCAGCTCGGTATTTGAACCAGCGACCTTTCCGTTACTAGCCCAAAGCCATTAACAGCTAGGCTACCTGCCTCCATCCCCCTGACCAGGACTGAAATATCATGATTTTAGGGGCACGGTCATTTGGCCAAGCAGAGGTGCCCAACCTGCTAGGTCACCAAGGACATTAACCAAAAGAGACAATAAATGCATTTGAAAACATAAAAGCTGGTGTTTTTTGGTTAAGAAAAAAGTCCTAAAATAATTAGCTATGTCAAAGTGTAGGTGATAGGCTATGCATATTGGCTACAGCATCTCATGTCGACACCAACATGAGGCACCAGAAAATGTAGCCAAACATGAATGAAAAATATAATGTAGGATAATTAATATTATCGCCTAAAGGCTTGATTCTGTCAACATACTCAAGATAGGCCAGTGCCTGTTGCACACCACAACGTCACCCACCTTGCAATCTGAGCGGAGTCAGTCAGCATTTTGAAGCCATTTAACCATAAACGTAAAATGTTTCAAACCTGGACTTTTTATTTTATGAGGCATGTCTTACCTTACTTCAAAATAGCCTAGTCAAATTCTGGCCATAGGAATGTTGAGGGAATTATTTTATAAACCCTTCCTCATATCATTGAAACCAGTAGGCTATTTCTCTCATGTTCAACTTTCATTGTCCAGCAGCCAGACACAATCCTAGCTGTAGCTTAATATCTTCCCTCTTTCTAAAGGATATTTTCATTTGCCACATTTTCCCGCTAATTGCATTTTGGAAGAGTCGCACATATAGCCTACTGCCTTGTGCACGTATACTGTGAAGAAATAACAGTTTA
Source organism: Salvelinus fontinalis (assembly GCF_029448725.1). Classification (NCBI taxonomy): domain Eukaryota; kingdom Metazoa; phylum Chordata; class Actinopteri; order Salmoniformes; family Salmonidae; genus Salvelinus; species Salvelinus fontinalis. The sequence continues at coordinate 29,065,294 of NC_074694.1, forward strand.
TCAACATATTAAGCAAAAAATTCTGATCTGTTGCACCAGCCCAACTGCTTTTAAAAGTTTTTTTTTTTTAATGAATTTGGGATCTACCATCCCACAACTGTTCCAGATTCTGTTTGGAATATTTATTTATCGTACAAAACAAGCTGAGCAATAGAAAAGGTATATTTTCGTACTACGGGAGGATAGTAGATTGACATAGTCTATCGCTTTTGCTAAATGTTATGCATCTTGTTGACTGAGAAAAAGTAAATGTGGACAGTTCTAACTTATTCAATGTGTGCCTCGACATTAAATAAGAATGACACACACCGTTGCATCCCCAATGTGTGGGTCTTCACTTGTAGCCTACTTCAGAGCTGCGAGGCCTGTGATAAGGACCAGATGACTTGATGGACATTGGCCAATAAGAATTGAGATATGAGAGAGCCAAGTGAGTGAGGTGCTTAGGAGTACAGCGATTGGCAGCCGGGAGATTATTATATTCAGCCACTTTGGCCGCGAGGCATGGATTTTTTTAGGGGGCATTATGGCCACAAAGGGGGGAGACGGCCGTCGCTGTCACCGGGAAATTCGAGGCCTGCCCCTGACCTCTCACCTTTGCCCTCGCCAGGTCCTTGGCTCCTCCAATCTGGGCCTCGATCAGATGATCACAGTGGATGGTGGAGGGCACAGCCACCTGGGGAAGGCCACTGCTGATGAACTGCAGCATGGCCATCTGGGCTGTGGCGTCCTGCATGGCCACGCGGTCCGGCCGCAGACGCAGGTATGTACGGCCCCTGGCAATGTCCTGCCCCACAGGGTCATCCAGATGGCCGTAGACAATCTTTTCTGAGAGGGTGAGGGGACGGTTGAGTCTGAAAGGGAGGGCAGAGAGTGTGCAGAGTTACTGTTAAGGGCTACAAGTAGCTCTAATTGTACAGCTGACATTGAAGTTGGCTAAGTAAGAAACAGAATGGCACCACACTAGAACAGGCCTGCCACCCATCTCACTGTAAACATAGTGAAACAGGCACATGTTCTAGTGTAAACAGAGAGGCATACTGACCTCTTGCGCACAATGTTGACATTCTCATTGAGCTTCTCATAGTTGACGTAGTTGCTGGGCTCAAAGCGGCTCATTGACACTTTGGCCTTGGCATTGAAGGCTGCAGACACGTGCATGCGCCGCACACCCTGGCCCAGGGCAAGCTGGGGACAGAGATAATAATAATAATTTTAAAAAGTGAACATAAAAATAATTTGGGCCTAGAGTTAGATAAGTATTTGGTTGCTGTACTGTAGCCCATGAGTAAACAACTTGGATGAAAAAGTGCACCTGTACCCACAATGAAATAAACCATAAAAAGGGAAGGGTGGGTTTATTACAAAGTTATGCACAAGTGTGCGTACAAAGAGCAGTATGTGGCTGGGAGTTAACAATAAAAACGTAAACATTTTCTTGTTGAGCACATAAAGACTCATTCTAGCTCAAGGTGAAACAGCTCTTCCTGTGCCTCTAGATGGGAGCAGTGGAATTGGATGGCTTTAAGAACTTTCATTGTATGGAACCAGATGAGATCATTGGCACAATGTGAGGTTAACAAGCATTCGAGAATATATGCATGTGTTTGCCAGCATGCCAACGTCAAATACAAAGACAGAAAGTTATCTGGAATTTTTTTATGTTTAGTCACTAATCAGCACTAAATGAGTCCTTCAATTAAAATCCCTGAACCCAGGCATACAACTGACAGCTGAGACATACAGCAATAAACAGGTATTGTTTTCTTTCCGTGTCACCAAATAGGTACTGTCACTCAAAGGTATGGGGAGGAAACCAGACCTATGAACATCAAACAGCTCTAGAGATCAGATAAAAAATAAAATAAAAACATCTTAGCATAACGCCAATAAACCCATTTTGACTTGAGATAAAAAAAATAAAAAGACCAGAAAGGTCTCGTATGACAAACTGCTTTCTAATGACACCCCTCTCTCCGGACACTAGCGTCGTGCTTGCCAGCGCCTTGTGCGGTTGCTATGCGCACTAACCTTGCGTTAACCTTGCGACCAACAAACGGTGTCCTCGGTTGAAATGACATATAGAGCGCAAGACATCTTACATTAGGGCACCTTCATCCAATTTTCAACATTACAAATGGCTTTGAAAAGCCATATTTGTGTGGAAATGACAAACTTGAGTTCATGACGAAGCTTTGACTCAGGACAAGATGACCTGGGTAGTCGGCAAGACTGATCGTACTCTCTCAAACAAACATCATATATAGACATCAGGTCCACATACAAAGTGCATTCACTTATATTTGAAAGTGAACTCTCACACATCGATGGTACATAAGTGTGAAAAACTGTCACCTACCTGGAGCCGGGCAACGGTAAGACAGTATATCGCCATTTTGTTCACTGACAAAGATGTGTCGAGCAGAGGTGACGTCAGGTTTTGTAGCCGTCAGGTCGCGTGTCTTTGCAGGAAAATAGAACGCACGTGTAAAGTTGTATTAGAAATATAGCTTTTCTGTGTCCTACTCTAATTTTGAAATCAGAAATGTATATATAATATATTTTCTTAACTAATATGCGACATGAATGCCAAACATTAAATCCTTCTATTTTGTATCTAATATTTTGTATACCTAGCTGCAAGGACCCCGGGGTGAATTATGTGCAGTTCATATTTATTATTCTCCCTTTGAATTTAGCCAGATTAATTCACTAACATATTCATAACTATAATATTTTAACTAACGTGAAATAATCTAAAATAATATGTTCCGAAAAAGAAACTAAACCAAAAGAAAAGAAGAAAGGGTCAAAGTTCAACATAGCCATTGCATGTCCTGCGTTCGACGACAATGGCTAAACATCATCCAGATTTGATCTTTTGTAGAAAACAAGCCGGTGTCGGTAAGCTGTTCGTTTTATTTTTTACTGCATATGATTGTATTAGTACTAACTTATTGTCAGCAATTATCCGTGCTGTGAATGGGTTATTGCTGTGCTCAAGCCTTTTGTTGATAGTGGCTAGCTAGCTAAGCTAGTACAGTAACTAACATGCTATTAGGGGCAGTTAGCACATGTTGTTCATTCATTTAGCTAGTTAACGTTACCATAAATTGCTTCTTCGTCAACCCTTTGACTTGCCTTCTAACGTTATAGTTAGCTATATTGAAGCTAAATTGACTCAACTTTATTGATTACATAACGTTACTCGCGTAGCCAGCTTCATGAAACAATTATTTGTTGGCTAAGTTACTATACAATCATGTTCAATAACTGATTTCTGTTTACTTTTCAGCTATTGGAAGATTGTGCGAGAAATGTAAGTTTCAATATAAAACGTTCACAACTTTACATCTATGTCTGTCTCAAATAGGGTCATGTCTCGGGGGCTGTTAAGGGCCGCGACGCTCGGTTTGAACATTAACACATATCGCTTGCGGTACGGTTTTGAAAGCATAAGGGCTTTATCTTTCATATTGGCAATAAATAAAAGGTTTAATTGATACCTTTTTATAGGTTTAGGGTTCCCAAGCAGACATATTTCCATGTTACAGCGCTTGTTTAAGGAAAGCAGATTGAAGACGGTGCACCTCCTGTGCTAATTAACGTTAGCTATCTGCATCTCCGAACATCTGTGTGTAAATGGTAGACAAACGCCACAAACGTTTTGTCGCCGAAAAACACTGTAGGCTGCAGCTGTCTTAAAACAGTGTGTATTTTGCATTTGTAAAATTATTTTGATTTGATATTAAAGTAGAGCCGTATCACAATTGAGAATCGATTCACGTTTAGATGGAGTATTTGGCTGGTTTGGCTTCCATAGCCAATTCGACCTTTAAACAATATATAAGGTCCTTGCACTAATGAGTAACGTCAGGCTCATTTAGTCAAATATTGGGCTAAATAAAACCTTTCGTACATGGTTGGCCGAAGTGGTCAGAAGGTGACTTTTTGGACCTGAATGCCAAAGCATTCCGGAGATAGAGGTGCTCAATGTTGACCCCATTTTACATACCCTACCTAGCTATAGTTTGTTACGCAAGATATGTGACAACTATGTTTCCATACTCGAGGATACAGCTTAGTTTATACAAAACGTCACCATAGATTTTTAAACTAACCTGCTCTTGGCGATACCTTCTTCGTTCTCAACTCGGGAAAGGTTAAATGTCCGTGTCCAGTTGCAGGTGGTTCTACAAAAACAAGAGAACTCAGGAAAATATTAAATCATGTTTTGTACTGCGCGAGGAGGTTCCTCGCCATCTTAATCATTTCTAACTTATAGCCTCTGTCACTTGTGCAAAACACAAGCACCTGTGCTCCGCTGGCCTCTCCTCAAAAACCGCTCATTAGCCCTTGGAGTCCCATGCAGGAATAGCTAGACTAGAATAGCTTGCTGGACATTTTAATTTTTTGCATTTCTTATACCAATACACTATTCGAAGAGGGACGCAAGCTCTTTGTTGCTGAATGTTAAATACAGCAGCCCAATAGAACTCACAGGTAGTTTGAAAGAAGTGTGAACGCGGTAGGGTACAGCAGTTATTTATTCAGACCCATAACCATTTGATATTTGTAAAGAGAAGTGAAAGCCTTCTGCATCTAAAGCTAGTCCTATATTATTAAAGGATGACATTAGAATGATGAAGATAAGGACAACTTATTTCATTTAACTGTTGAAAGCGAGGAAGGAATGAAGCAACAATAGAGAGAGAAAAGGTGGTAGGCTAATAACATTTCGGGAAATATTATGGAAGGTACAGTATATATGAGTCAGCCTAATAGTTATACAAAGAGGCCCTATTATTTCGAAATTAAATTCGCTAGCCTATACTTATAACTTTGTAGGCCGTATGTGCTGCACCAGAATCACATGTTTTCTTCAGCTTTATCATTGTTTAAACGATGTGTGTAATTCCAGTCCATATAAAACAGTATAGTACAATTCAGTAATATGTTTCACTCAAATATTTGCCTACTGGAGCTAGTTTAATGTATTTACCTAAGAGCACCTATAACTAGCAACATCTATGGGCGTTAATGGTTTTTCTGTCATGTGCAATGTGCCTATATCATATATGTATTGGATAATGGCACAATCATTTGGGCTTGGGCTCATTACATGTTGTTAATGTAGGGTTCATAAAACGTATTGTAATGAAACAGCAGGGGGCAGATCTCGAACCCTCGACCTTCTAGCCCGAGGTCCGGGGCGCTATCGACTGTGCCGCAAAAGCATGCTCGTGCGGCAGAGTCGATTTCCGCGCCTATAAACCCAGGGTCGTTACACCAGTCCCTCCTTTGAAAGAGCGCGTCCTCGCGCTAGCTTGCGACTCTACGTCTTACAGGAACGCGCTCACCGGCCAAGCACACGCACTGTCGTGGATGCAAGATCCGATCACTTCTGACACCAATGTAATGAGACAGCAGAGAGCAGGTCTCGAACCCTCTAGCCCGAGGTCCGGCGCGCAATCGACTGTGCCGCAAAAGCATGCTCCTGAAGCAGAGTCGATTTCCGCGCTTATAAACCCAGGGTCGTTACAGTATTTGATATATGGCAGCTCAGGTAGCATCGGGTTTGAATTTTCATGCCGCGTAACGCTCTAATCAAATCCAGATATTTATATGCTTTATAATGCTTTTGAATGACACCTCTGGTTTTGGCGGGAAATACCGGGTTACCCAATCAGTAAAAGCTTTACCATGTTTATCTCTCAATACGTAAGTGAAGTTTAGTCTAGTGCTGTAGGTTGCAGTAGCGGTGTGTGGGTAAAATCATCAGAGGCCAACCCACCCCCCCCCCCCCCCCAAAAAAATAGCCATATTGCAACCAATGTGTTGTGATAATTGTATTTGCTCTATAACCTGTTAGTTCATATGCCTTGACACCGGGCTATATAGGCATAAGGCTGAGACAATAACAATAAGAAGACAGTGGCAGAATAAATTAAACCACACATTTGTTTCATTGCAAAACCGGTGAGCAACATCTGTCCGGTGAAGTCCACAAAACATATTGCATGTAACAACAATTACATGACCGACAGCATGGTCAAGCAAGGTAATGTTTACAAAAATTTTGGACTACTACACAACTTGCGTTAACTCCGTGGTTCTAAAGTAAATCGCAAAGAAAACGAGCTGCCTCCACTATTCCAGCACCATTTCAACTTCATCTAATCACTGATGCGTAGTCTAGTACAGTGACAACTAAAAGATAACAAAAACTATTTAGTCCAATCAACGTAAGCGACATATGACGTGGCTGTCCATGGTACTGATTTCTGTGATTTCATTTTGCCTAAATGGTCTATGACTCACGTTTTTAGTTTGTGTTGTCCTAGGCTACCTTGCTAAAATACTTGATTTGCTAGCCTAACTTCGTTTAATGGGCAATGATGCGCCAGGCCAGCTAGTTAACATTAGCCTACTACATCTAGCTACATGTTGAACTTCCATTCTCTCAGGCCAGGGGCACAATGCATGAATGTATGGTTGGATCAGAATCGCCGTTATAATCATTGGCCAGTACGGAGAATTAAGTAAAGCCACAAGTCCAAATCCCGTTCTCCATCTATGGCTAATTTAGCAATGGGACGATTTTTATCTAGCTAGCCCCCGGAGAACAACAATACAATGAGATGCAACAATAATTTAAAAAAATGGGTCAGTAATTACGTTTGGCTTGTGATGCTGATTGGTGTGAAGCCAAATTCAAACTGGCTTCCCTTGATGTTCTTTTTTTAGGGTGCCTCAGGACTATTCACAGCTAAGCTCACTCGGTTTAGCTCAATGCTGATTGGCTATTATTTTAGATTTGGGGGGGGGGAGGGGTGGGCTAATGCTCGCTGGCTTCCCTTCCGTTCAATGCTACGGGCGGCAACAATGTCATACTCTTTCTGACCATACAGCATCAGATAGATACGCTACACAGACTGAGGGGCACTGTTTTGTTTGCTCGGTTGCTTTTACTGGTGAGATACATTCAGCCTCTTGCGAATTGAAGGAAATGTGTGCAACCGAGAGATGAAAGATACATTATTTGTCGTCAATTTTGGGGGGAAGCTTGCCTTCCCTTGGTATCCATGAATACATCTTTGAATGCAGCAGGTAATCATTCTTAAAGTCATTACTTAGTCAAATTAACCCCAGAATTGGTATAAACTAATGGTTTGTGTTAAGATTTATGAATTATATTCATGACATTTCACATTGTTTATCTACATAATTTAAATCTAACATTAAGTTGCATGAGACAAAGTCCACTTGATCAATAGTTATTGCGCTAGTATCCTATGATGCCACTGACCACCAACTGGTCTGGGGCAGCCATCTCAGGTTGCAGTGACTTTATATTCACACAGCTTCTAAGGACGTATGAGGTTTACATGCCACATTTCATTGTCCAATTTCCATTGGTTCAGTTCTTATATCCCTGGTGTGATAGGGTGCCATCTAGTGGTGTAGCGTGGCTGATTTTGAATGCAGAAGATTTAAAAGGTATTATTATCATTAGCATATGTGCTAACAGGCATCTAGGTACAGTGTGGCCATAATTGAGTGCAGTAACAATTCTTTCTCAAAAAGATTAGACTTATATAATGAGTCTAAATGCAAAATCTAGAGTGAATCTGAAGTATGGTTCATGAGAAGATGATTTTGAGCATTAGCATTACAAATGCAAAGAATGAGTTGCTAATAGTTTCCTTGTTTTTTTTTAGATATCAATACCAAATTCAGTGTGGTTCATCTTAGGGATGTCAAGTTTAAAGTTGATTGCCAACTGTGAAGTGGATTTACATTGGTTTAAATGGACACTCAAAATCGAATTTCTTTATTTGTCAGTAACTCAGGCATTTTGAACAATCCCTTAGCTTTTCTCAAACCAAGTTAAGATGTACCATGGGCCTACATTCTGAATTTTGTGTCATTTGGTCCTATGGTTCATGAGAAGAAGATGAAGTGTTTTTAACATTTTAGCGTATGTGCTAATGTGCATCTACTGGTGTAGTGTGGCATCTTTGAATGAATCAACACTATTTCCTCAATCTTTAAGGACTATTGTGATGAGTCCCAAAAACAAATATGAAGTGATTCTGACTAGGTCCATGAGAAGTAGGTTTTTATTATTTTAAGCATTAGCGTTACATAGTCAAAGTGAATTGTTAATATTTTCCTTTTCCTGGATTTATAAATGAATGATAAGTACCCATTCATCCTTTATAACTGATTAAATGCCTCATGAGCTTAGTTCAACTGTCGTAACCCATCAGAACCCAAAATATAATCTTGTTTTACTCCAATGTTTGTAAACAAACATTTACAGAAAATGTAAACAAACACTAAATAGCCTCAACGTGGTTGGACTTTAATTTTAATATCGTGGATGGTCAATCATTGCTTCCATAGCTCGGTCTATACATTTGTGGTTACATTTCTGCAGCCCCATCCCTCAGCTTTTTACCGAAACTGGTGGGGAGAACGCTTTGTTTCAACTGCTGATTGCCACTTTAAGATATCGATGTCAAACTTAACATGGGACATCATGGTAATGACCCTAAAAAGTTTCAAGTTGATAGGCCATTGTGGAGAGGATTATTGCATTTCCTGATTTATCCATAACTCGGCCATCTCTTAACCAATCCCTTCACTTTTCTCAAACTAAGAGATGTACCATGGCCTATTTTGTGTTATTTAAATGATGGTTCATAAGTTTTCCAAAATGTCCAAGATGGAGGAAAATCTATCCTGGTGGACATTGTGAATCCTTAAGGCAAATCTGTTCAGCATGAGGAAAGACACGTACAAATTACGTTTCAAGTCTCTATGTCAAACAGGGTGATGGATATGAGGGTTTAAGTGAGACTGCTTATAACAGTGCCAACTATAGGCGAACTGGTGCCATTATTTTTGACACAGTTACTCGTGGCCTCTAGTTTCTGTAAAAAAGTTACCAATCTATGCTTGAGTTATTTGACCATGTCAAGGGGAAAAGAAATACAGAGAATAACAATTGGTTTCAACCACTAATTACTACTAGTAAGATGGCCCACCCACCGTCAGAATAGACATTCCCATTCAAGTTGACATCTATTCCCACTCTTCACCATTATTTAATGAGTGGACCTTAACCATCTTTGTGGTACCATTTGAAAGTAGAAATTTCAACTTAATTCACATTTTAGTACATTTATCAGCCAAAGCATGACACCCACCCTGTATTCAAGAGTATGCTGTGTCTCAAACGATGGCAGGCCCAACACAAATACCACAGATGACGTAGCTTAGACCCTATTTTTTACATGTATGAACAACAACAAAAATTGAGTTTATGCGGTTTAATATGGTCAATGTTTAAAGGGGGTGACAAAAACATACAAGTTTGACAAACAACCCTGTTTGTAACTTTTCATATTATATCAAAATCAACCGTTTTATATTTTTCAGTGAAGTAGACTTTGATGGTAGGGTGGGGTATGCAAAACAGGTCAACTTTGAGCATCTTGATCTCCTGGATGTTTTGACATTCAGGTCTAAAAAGTCATTTTTAGACTACTTCAGGCTAACATGTATGGAAGTTTTCGTGCAGTCAGAGAGGTATTACATTTACATTTTAGTCATTTAGCAGACGCTCTTATCCAGAGCGACTTACAGTAGAGTGCATACATTTTATTACATTTTTACATACTGAGACAAGGATATCCCTACCGGCCAAACCCTCCCTAACCCGGACGACGCTATGCCAATTGTGCGTCGCCCCACGGACCTCCCGGTTGCGGCCGGCTGCGACAGAGCCTTGGCGCGAACCCAGCCCAGCCTGGGCGCGAACCCAGAGACTCTGGTGGCGCAGCTAGCACTGCGATGCAGTGCCCTAGACCACTGCGCCACCCGGGAGGCCTGATGGTGTTGGAGTCGTGCCTGGCCGTGCAGTCATGAGTGAACAGGGAGTACAGGAGGGGACTGAGCACGCACCCCTGAGGGTCCCCTGTGTTGAGGATCAGCGTGGCAGATGTGTTGTTACCTAACCTTACCACCTGGGGGCGGCCTGTCAGGAAAACAGGATCCAGTTGCAGAGGGAGGTGTTTAGTCCCAGGGTCCATAGCTTATTGATGAGCTTTGAGGGCACTATGGTGTTGAACGCTGATCTGTAGTCAGTGAATAGCATTCTCACATAGGTGTTTCTTTTGTCCAGGTGGGAAAGGGCAGTGTGGAGTGCAATAGAGATTGCATCATCTGTGGATCTGTTAGGGCGGTGTGCAAATTGGAGTGGATCTTGCGTTTCTGGGATAATGGTGTTGATGTGAGCCACGTTTTATGTTCAATCAATTGAGTTATGTTTTTCTACTACTTTCTATTTTTTTACTTCTACACATCATAAAATATATTGAGACAAATTACAGACAGTAAGTCTGTAATTTGTCTCAATATATTTTATGATGTGAAGCCTAACGTGATTTAGTGCATTTTTATTGGGTAAGCATTAGAATAAGGCGCCTCAATATTTGCAGCCATAGGTGGTAATATTCCTCTAGGTGCTGATCCGTCATCAGTATTGCGAAATAATTATAATGTTAATCCTTAGGTTGTCAAATATCTATATAATGGATAATATTTCAACCGGACAACAGCGTATTCAATAGAATTGAAAAAGAACGGAGAGTGCGCACAAGGTCATGCACGTAAACCTCTAGTGACAGTGAAAATGTCCAATTCCTAAAACGTCTTATTTTTTTATGTTTTTCCAAAAAACAAGTCTGAAACCATGTATAAAGGCTGTTGACATCTAGTGGAAGCCATAGGAACTGCAATCTGGGAGCTAAATCCCACTATTTTCAATAACAAGTCAATGGAAAACATTGACACATCAAAAACTCCCATTTCCTGGATGGATTTTCCTCGGGTTTTCACCTGCCATATCAGTTCCGTTATACTCACAGACATTATCTCAACAGTTTTATCTACCAATTATATGCATATCCTAGCTTCTGGGCCTGAGCAACAGGCACTTCACTTTGGGCACGCTAGACTCTCCAAAATTCAGGATACTTCCCCCTAGCCTTATGAAGTTAATAACTTCTTAAGGCTAGGTGGGACGCTAGTGAACCACCTCGACAACATCCGGTGAAATTGCAGAGCGCCAAATTCAAAACACAAAAATCTTAATATTAAACATTCATGAAAATGCAAGTGTCATATGATTCTTTCGCTTAGAATCTTGGTAATCGAACCGCTTTGTGCGATTTACAATAGGCTTTACTGCGAAAGCATTTGATCGTCTGAGGACAGCGCCTCACCAACTTTCTGCATTAGCATAAATTCATAACCTGCACAAGTGTCATAAAACTCAAAAATAGTGATAAAATAACTCCTATGGAATGACCCAATAGACAGAAGTCAATGTCCCCCTTTCCCAAACTGTGTAGTTAATACTTTTTTCTCCACTTCCTCAGATTAATATATATATATATATATATATATATATATATATATATATATATATATACTACCGTTCAAAAGTTTTGGGTCACTTAGAAATGTCCTTGTTTTTGAAAGAAAAGCTACTTTTTGTCCATTTTTACAATCAAATGTATCAGAAATACAATGTAGACATTGTTAATGTTGTAAATGACTATTGTAGCTGGAAACGGCAGATTTTTTAAATGGAATATCTATATAGGCGTACAGAGGCCCATTTATCAGCAATCATCACTCCTGTGTTCCAATGGCACGTTGTGTTAGCTAATCCAACTTCAACAGTGAAGCGGTGACTCCGGGATGCTGGCCTTCTAGACAGAGTTCCAGTGTCTGTGTTCATTTGCCCATCTTAATTTTTAATTTTTAATTGGCCATTCTTAGATATGGCTTTTTCTTTGCACTCTGCCTAGGCCAGCATCCCGGAGTCGCCTTCACTGTTGACATTGAGACTGTTTTGCGGGTACTATTTAATGAAGCTGCCAGTTGAGGATTTGTAAGGAGTATTTTTCTCAAACTAAACACTCTAATGTACTTGTCCTCTTGCTCAGTTGTGCACCGGGGCCTCCCACTCCTCTTTCTACTCTGGTTAGAGCCAGTTTGTGCTGTTCTGTGAAGGTGGTAGTAGTACTCAGCGTTGTACGAGATCTTCAGTTTCTTGGCAATTTCTCGCATGGAATAGCCTTCATTTCTTAGAACAAGAATCGACTGACGAGTTTCAGGAGACAGTTCTTTGTTTCTGGTCATTTGGAGCCTGTAATCGAACCCACAAATGCTGATGCTCCAGATACTCAACTAGTCTAAAGAAGGCCAGTTTTGTTGCTTCTTTAATCAGCACAACGGTTTTCAGCTGTGCTAACATAATTGCAAAGGTGTTTTCTAATGATCAATTAGCCTTTTAAAATGATAAACGTGGATTAGCTAACACAACTTGCCATTGGAACACAAGAGTGATGGTTGCTGATAATGGGGCTCTGTGCACCTATGTAGATATTCCATGAAAAATCTGTTAACAGCTACAATATCCATTTACAACATTAATAATGTCTACACTGTATTTCTGATCAATTTGATGTTTTTTTAATGGGAAAAGTTGATTTTCTTTCAAAAACAATGACCTTTCTAAGTGACCCCAAACTTCTGAACGGTTATATATTTTCAACACTTTGATGGCTTTGTTTATGTGCATGGCTCAGTTCAAAATTGCATTAACACACTCATCCCTCTTTCCCCACTCCCAGGCGATGGAAAGTGTGTCATCTGTGATTCGTATGTGAGGCCGTGCACTCTGGTGCGCATCTGTGATGAATGCAATTACGGGTCGTACCAGGGGCGCTGTGTCATCTGTGGAGGTCCCGGGGTGTCTGATGCTTACTACTGCAAGGAGTGCACCATCCAGGAGAAAGATGTAGGTGTCCTACCCTCTCACCCCTTTATCACACTCAGATTGTAAAAGGAGTAGGAAGATCTGCACACTGTAGAATGCTCCTGTATAGTTAATATAAACTACATTGGAATAAACTATATGGGATAATTCAACAGTCTGTGCAGGTACTTCTTTTACAAGCTCAACCTAATATTTATTTATTTCTTAATTCCAGTCTTTTACTTTTAGATTTGTGTGAATTGTTAGATACTACTGCACTGTTGGAGCTAGGAACAAAAGCATTTCGCTACACCCGCAATAACATCTGCTAAGTATGTGTGTGACCAATGAAATTTGATTTCTACTCCTTTCGCAACATTTAATGTTGTAAACAATTTATAGATGTCTAAGCAGGAAATTGAAATGAAAGTGGTTCTATAATTTAGAGTAATTTTCAGCAATCCAGTTCAAACCCATTGTCTCACGTCAGATAGCGCAACGATTCTGTCGGTTGAGGGATGAGCATCGCATAGGAGTAATACCACCTGTCAGAAGACAATGGTGTACCATAAATATTAGAGGAAAGCATATCCACATTTTCCCATGGAAAGAAATTATAAAGATTCCTGTCTGTCAAAGTGGGCATTCTTTCTAATAGTGTTGCACAGGTATACCGGTACCAAAACGTCATGATACAGAGATGAGGTAGTCATTAAAAATCATGTAACTATTATTGCACATTTAATGTGTGAGTTCATGTAACTTGTTAAGTTCAGGAGTAAAAATTAGCTTATTTAGGCTTGCCATGACAAAGGGGTTGAATACTTATTGACTCCAGACATTTCAGCTTTATTTTTTTATTAATTTGTAAACATAAAAAAAAAACATTCCACTTTGACAGTATGGTGTGTTGGCCAGTGATGACTCTCAATTTCACTAAATGTTTAATTTGGGCTGTAATGCAACAAAATAGTCAAGGGGTGTGAATACTTTCTGGGCTCAGAACATGCTCGGCTTGTCATAAAATTTCCCCAATATGTACTACCCGTTAAGCAATTTTTTTTCACACAGTCTCTGGTTTACACCTGCTCTAACCAGTTGCTACTCTCTCTACACTTATTGGTTTGACCCTACAGCGAGACGGATGCCCCAAGATTGTAAACCTGGGCAGCTCAAAAACGGACCTGTTTTATGAACGGAAGAAGTATGGCTTCAAGAAGAGGTGAAGACAGGACAGTCCAACATGCTTTGCTTCAGTTTTGTTGTTTTTACTTTTCTTTTTGTAAACATGTTTTGACAATACAATAAAGCTTTTATATTAGTGCAATGTATGTATTTATTTAGTTATAGGGGTAATGATCTAGTGTTCACACTTCTGAATTGAGCGTTAGACATTAAAATTCTTATTTTATATCATGAATGGGGGAATGATTGACTAACAACTCACCTGACTCAACAGTGGATTTAAGGTGTGATTCAGTGTTCTATCCCCACTTGCAAATCTAATCAGCATCTCTACATTGAAATTTGATAAACATTTGTGCAGCCCCTAACGCACATCCATTGTTGGTCTTAGCCACTTCCTCCTCCATACCTCCACCACCAGATGGCATCTTTTCAGTTTCTCAGTGGCTTATGCAACACCAGGGGTGTATTCACAAGGATCCAAACAAAACTTTTGGTGCGAAAGGTTGTCTGAGTAAACCGTTGCTATTGCAAAAGGTTGGACTGATGATTACACCCCTGGCATGGCCAAGAAAAAGGAGTCCAGTTTATCCAATGGCTAAGTTGAGAACTTTCTCCTAAAGCTATTGGTGTGTTCCTTTCTCTGGGTGGTTAACTGTCCTGTCTAATATTTACACCGGCAGGTACTTCAGTCCAAAAACACCACTGTTTTCAATGCTTTATTTATATATACAGGACATACAACAATGTAGAAACTAAGTCTAGATCATTCTCAGTTAAGAATTTCCCCTGCACCAGTTGTAAACATTTTCTTGGTTGTAGCCTAAGAAAGGAATTGTGCTAGTGTTTAGGGTGCCCCACCCAATCCAGTCGGTTTCCCTTACATCGTTCACTGTTTGGTTTAATCAAAATGTACATAGTTTATCTGAATCAAATTCTTGATTTGTCTGTTCTCAATCATCTACTTCCCAACATGTTTGAGCACTGATCTATAGTCAAAGGACTGGAAGAATTACAATCACACGAAGGTCTTGTCTCCAGATTTTGCAAACCAATAAATGAAGCTGTCAATTTGAACAAGGTTCTCACCTCAATGCACAAAACCAACTTTCAAATATAACACATCCAGACTACCTTCAAGGTAATTCTAAAGATAAATTCCGAAACGAGCTGAAAGCACTGCAATCACTTATTTTCCTCTAGTTACATCAGCAGGAATTAGGAAAGTGACAAGCAGGCTTGATGGACCAAAGGGGGAAAAAACTCAGGAGACAGAAACCCTGAAAGGAGGCTTGAATTTCAGTATATGATATAGTAGTAGTTAACATGGTATTGCCCTGACTGGGCACTGCGCTGAAGGTCCTTGTTGAAACAGGCCCAGATCAAGCCACATTGATTTTTGACAAAAGGAATTTAAAAACGACAACATTTATCAAAAGGAATGAGAACTGCAACATACAAACATCCCCATAGTTCTGACGTAGCCAGAACTAGGGACGTAGGAGGTAACTACAATGTATTGTACTCATTGCAGACAGAGCACAGAATCGGTCACCTTTTTACATTGTGTGGCAACTGTCCACATATGATCAAGGTCCCAGAGAACTTGGAAAAACCACTTTCCATAGTAGTAAACAGGAGAAAGGTTGGAGTTTTACATTTGGTTAAGAACACAATTGCAGAAAACTTGTAAATTGCACAGTAATGTCATAGATAAGTCAACAGGTTTTTGTATGGAGTTATTTGAAAATAAGGAAAAAGTCCAGAAAATAAAGCTAACTTTAAGCATTTCTTTATAACACAGAAGCTGAAGAAAGAACTTTCCTGGAATTGACAATGATCCAAGACCATTGAACAATAGACAAGACAGAGACTGAAATATTACCAAGCATTGTGTACAGTTTGAAGCAAGTGTTAACATGTACAGGAATAGACTTCTTAAAACCACTACCAAGCAGTATTAGTGCCCGGATTAATTTTAGTTATTGTATTATATTTTAATTAACCTTTGACATTAACGGGAGACTTGGAAGCAAACTTGTGAAACCAGAACTGCTTCTGGACAAGCCATGCTAGTTTAGACTAAAATCTCCCCAAAATAAAAGCCCTTTTCAGTTTACTAAAATGTCACCCACCCTTATCCCCTTTCCCAATCTCTTTACCAGCAAATGTTGTACAAAACATGATCAGAATACACATTCTCATTGTAGTGTATTGAAAGAAGCACTCCAAGTTAAAACAAAGTTAAATAAATGGCTGAAGAATAGCAACATTTACCTGGATCTAACTCTGCAAATAGCACTGCTGGGTGATTTGAAAAGTCAATCAATCCATCAATAATATAATACTTTTAGCAAAAAAATGTATCTTTAATTTACAAGCTGTAGAAACTATGAGAATAGAAAGGTTCAGAAACATCACAGAAAAATATATGGCAAATAGAAATCGAAACTGGATGGTGTTCAGAGATAGATGGGAGGGGTCGAGTGGAGCTGAAGGATGGGACTAAAAACAAACAAAAGATAACTATTGTAAAATATACTGTGTCCGTAAAATGTATATAGGTTCAGAACTTTTGTGAAACAGCACAGTTAAAAATATGGTAAAATGAAATTAAAACTGGATGGTCTTCAGAGATGGGAGGGGTTGAGTGGAACTGAAGGATGGGACTAAAAACAAACAAAAGATAACTATTGTAAAATACACTATGTCCATCAAAGGCCCAAGTGTTGTTGTCCATTAGTTTACTCAAATTAGGGGAGTGGTGGTAGGGTTAAGGGAAAATAATAAAGGAAAATATATATTTACAAAACAAATATATGGGGGATTAGAAATGATGCATATTGATGGAAGCTACAATCTATCTGCAATGTTAAAGCTGATCTACCCCCCCTAATTAAAAAAAATTAAAAGTCAAATAAAAACAATAAGCAGGGGTCACTAATACAATTCCACAGTATCTACATGGCAACATCATTCACTCTCTTCCACACTCCATCTTCTGATCCATCTATCCATTGTATTTGATTCAACTACTTCACCCACGCCACAAATACAGTGGGGCAAAAAAGTATTTAGTCAGCCACCAATTGTGCAAGTTCTCCCACTTAAACGATGAGAGAGGCCTGTAATTTTCATCAGAGGTACACTTCAACTATGACAGACAAAATGAGGGGGGAAAAAAACAAAAAATCACATTGTAGGATTTTTTATGAATTTATTTGCAAATTATGGTGGAAAATAAGTATTTGGTCACCTACAAACAAGTAAGATTTCTGGCTCTCACAGACCTGTAACTTCTTCTTTAAGAGGCTCCTTTGTCCTCCACTCATTACCTGTATTAATGGCACCTGTTTGAACTTGTTATCAGTATAAAAAGACACCTGTCCACAACCTCAAACAGTCACACTACAAACTCCACTATGGCCAAGACCAAAGAGCTGTCAAAGGACACCAGAAACAAAATTGTAGACGTGCACCAGGCTGGGAAGACTGAATCTGCAATAGGTAAGCAGCATGGTTTGAAGAAATCAACTGTGGGAGCAATTATTAGGAAATGGAAGACATACAAGACCACTGATAATCTCCCTCGATCTGGGGCTCCACGCAAGATCTCACCCTGTGGGGTCAAAATGATCACAAGAACGGTGAGCAAAAATCCCAGAACCACACGGGGGGACCTAGTGAATGACCTGCAGAGAGCTGGGACCAAAGCAACAAAGCCTACCATCAGTAACACACTACGTCGCCAGGGACTCAAATCCTGCAGTGCCAGACGTGTCCCCCTGCTTAAGCCAGTACATGTCCAGGCCCGTCTGAAGTTTGCTAGAGAGCATTTGGATGATCCAGAAGAAGATTGGGAGAATGTCATATTGTCAGATGAAACCAAAATATAACTTTTTGGTAAAAACTCAACTCGTCGTGTTTGGAGGACAAAGAATGCTGAGTTGCATCCAAAGAACACCATACCTACTGTGAAGCATGGGGGTGGAAACATCATGCTTTGGGGCTGTTTTTCTGCAAAGGGACCAGGACGACTGATCCGCGTAAAGGAAAGAATGAATGGGGCCATGTATCGTGAGATTTTGAGTAAAAAAAATAAAAAAAACATAAATCTTTGGAGGGAGTTGAAAGTCCGTGTTGCCCAGCAACAGCCCCAAAACATCACTGCTCTAGAGGATATCTGCATGGAGGAATGGGCCAAAATACCAGCAACAGTGTGTGAAAACCTTGTGAAGACTTACAGAAAACGTTTGACCTCTGTCATTGCCAACAAAGGGTATATAACAAAGTATTGAGATAAACTTTTGTTATTGACCAAATACCTATTTTCCACCATAATTTGCAAATAAATTCATAAAAAATCCTACAATGTGATTTTCTGGATTTTTTTCTCTCTCATTTTGTCTGTCATAGTTGAAGTGTACCTATGATGAAAATTACAGGCCTCTCTCATCTTTTTAAGTGGGAGAAATTGCACAATTGGTGGCTGACTAAATACTTTTTTGCCCCACTGTAAATCAACAATAGTCTACTGGTCTTCCAGCAATGCACTTGAAAGAGAAGAGAAAAAGTAGATTATTTACCAGGAAAGGAAGACGGGGAGTTAACATGAGGTGATGAGGGAAAGTTAATGTTTCATTACCACATTATTCATCAATTTTACCCATCAAACTTGTGTTATACAGGGAGTATTGTGTTATAAAGGAGCGAATCACAAGGTCATGTCTCACTGGTTATTTTGTATTTGAAAATTTTGTAGTGTATTCATTGCAATAATATGCCTGCCTTTCTCCACCTCAACGTGATGTCATGGTTTCCTTATCTGTCTCACTGAGGAGCTCATACTTACCGCAAATCACTGTCT
Source organism: Salvelinus fontinalis (assembly GCF_029448725.1). NCBI lineage: Eukaryota > Metazoa > Chordata > Actinopteri > Salmoniformes > Salmonidae > Salvelinus > Salvelinus fontinalis. The sequence continues at coordinate 29,084,184 of NC_074694.1, forward strand.
CTCATTGTTTCGTATGCAGCTAATGCGAGTAGTGCAACAGTGGGTATTTACAATTGATTTATGACAAAGGATGTTGCTACTTAGTGATCTGACCAAAATGAAGTGACTAGCTGATGCAATCTGTGTGCAACGGCCGGCAGTTGTCTGTGTTTGGTCCCTTACAGTTCTCCGAATTTGGCCACGTAGCGGGCCACAACATTCTTGCTGCGGGCAAAGTCATTCCGTAGCTCGCCCACTTCCTGTCGTAGTGCCGTGTTCTCACGCTCCAGGAAAGCCGCCCGCACCGTGATCTGGTTCTCCTTGAGGCGGCGCGCGTCCCGGGAACGCTTCGCCGCCACGTTGTTCTTCTTCCTCCTCTGCCAGTACTTCTCATCCTTGTGAGGAGGAGGGGGACAGAGAAAGAGCAGAGAGAACAAGGTTGTTATTGAAAGCGACCTTGAAGATGAGAGCATGCTTTCAATTCAATGTCACTGCAGTGTTATTGAAAGCATCCAATGTCGCTGCTAAGTTATTGAAAGCTTTGTTAAAAAGCAAAAGCTAGTTGTCCCCTCACTGGCGCTAGGTAATTTAAAAAGACCTTCAGAATGACTGAATGCTCTTTGACAGTGGTCACCAACGTTTGAGTCAAGATCACTTTCGCAGTCAAATCAAATTTTAATGGTCACATACACATATTTAGTAGATGTTGCGGGTGTAGCAAAATGCTTGTTCCTAGCTCCAACAGTGTAGTAGTATCTAACAATGCACAACAATACACAAATCTAAAAGTAAAACAATGGAATTAAGAAATATATAAATATTAAGACGAGCAATGTCGGAGTGGCATTGACTAAAATACAGGAGAATAGAATACAGTTTTTACAGATGAAATTAGTAAACATTAAAGTGACTACTGTTACATAATTAAAGTGGCCAGTCATTCCATGTCTATGTCTATAGGGCAGCAGCCTGTAAGATGCAGGGTTGAGTAGTCGGGTGGTAGCCAGCTAGTGATGGCTATTTAACAGTCTGATTTTAGTTTAGTTTATTAATTCGACCATTTAAAAAAACAAGCACACATAAAACTTAAAAGCCATACATGCACATGAATAAACTCATCGAGGATAACACACAAAGTCTGGGACTTATTTCCATTGTGGTCCTCTTGAGACAAGATGGCTATACAAGACCAAACACAGTATGGTAGTGAAATCATAAAACAAAAACATAGAAGAACATCTATCTCATCATTCCAGTTACATCATAGGGGTTATTCATATGGGCACAGAAGACATCAAACATATTTTTACTTTATTTTTAAAGCTGTCCAGAGAGGACGTTGTTTTTATAGGCAGAGGCAACTCATTCTATTCTGAGGCTCCAGTATACAAGAAAATACCTTTCCCAGGATTACTCCTGAACCTGTATAAGCACACATCAGCAACACCTGATCTGGTGCTGTGATTGTGTGCATCCCTAACACGAGGAAAATAATCACTTAGATATCTGGGCGCAGGACCGTAAACCAAACCTAGTCTAATCTGGGACACCCTAGCCTCAACAGGCAGCCAGTTTAGTTCCTGAAAGCAGCTGCTGCCTATGTGAGTACGTGGACTCACCTGCATTACTACCCTGATCAGCTTATTCTGGGCTATCGGGAGCTTGTGGGAGCTGAATCAGAATTAGTTAGGTAACATAGATAAATAAGATGTTTGATTTACATAATATGCTAATGTGAGATACTTGTCATTAGAATGTCTCCTTTTGGACTATACTGTTGGCAGTTAAACTTTTCCCTTCTCAGCTAGGGAAAAGTCACTTGGGGCCCAGAGAGGGGAGAGGTCAGGCTTGTCTTCATATGTGAATGTATCTGTTAAACCATGTGAAGGGATGATTAAGTGGGAACCAATTATCTCTTGGCTCCACAATGTCTGTGCGCAAGTCACTCCCCTCAGTGAGCTTGTCCATGAGTGGGGTGTTCTTGAGATGGGCGTATCTAAAGTTGACAATTGATATATGCCATTGGATGAGTTGATGTTTTGGTACTATGAAGTACCAGGAACGAGATTAGAACCTCGTCTTAGAGACCAAACTGAATGATAATTTATAGCTAATGCTATCTGGCTATGGGATTCTCCTCTCTCAAGTAAAAGTCTTTATTTGTGAACTGTTCCTAAGATCTGTTGTTCGTCATGTAAGTTGAGAGGGGTGTATCTTGGCTATAAAAGATACTGGTATTCTTTTATAGGCACTCTCAGAATTCATTATCGACACTGAATTGATCTGAGAGTCAAAGGGCTATGATGAAGCTCGTATAATTAAAGTTGAAGTTTAAGTATAACTCTGACTGGTGTGTGGTTTATAATTCTCCTCATTTAGTAATACAGGAAATTACCACGACAAGCTTCCCCTTCATAAGTTTAGATAAGCTCCCAAACCAGGAAGTACTAGCATAGTCAAAATGGCATTGAATGAGGGCAGTAGCTAGCACTTTCATGGAGTCCTTATCAAGCAGCTTGGACTTCCTATCCAAAAATTTTGTCCTGGCATTAACCTTCCCTAGCACCTTATTGGCTATGCTCACACCTCCCATGCTTCCATCAAGGATACATCCCAAGTAGCTAACAGAGGTTTTAGTAGTCAGCACCTCACCCCCTAACTCCACTCTGATTTCAGACAACCTACACAATTTAGGTCTGGATCTAAAAATAATTGCTTCAGTTTTCACTAAGTGCAGAGATAGCTTATTATCTACAAGACATTTGCTAATGTTAGTAAGCTCTGTGCTAAGTATGCTCTCCAACATAGTTTTACTTTGTGAGACACCGGAAGTGTAGAGTCATCCGCATAAAGAAAAAGACAGCAAGAACAAGCATCTTTCATATCGTTAATATACAATAAAAACAGCAGAGGCCCAAGCAAGCTCCCCTGCGGAACGCCACAACTCATTGGTTTTGCCTGAGACAGTGAACCATTAACCTCTACTACTTGCTCCCTCCCTGATAAATAGGACTTTACCCAGCCTAGAGGGATACTGCTTAACCCCAGTGCCTCCAGTTTGGAAATTAGGAGACAGTATCAAAGGCCTTCTGTAGGTCAAGCAGTAGCATTCCACACAGATTTCCCTCATCAATCTCTTTCCTGATGAAGTCCGTCAAGTAAAGTAGACATGAATCAGTGGAGTATGTTTTCGAAAAACCCGACTGAAAATCATACATTAGACCCTGTTTGTTAACATATTCATACATTTGCTCATGTACAATTCTCTCCAGGATCTTTGCTGTTACACAGAGGATAGATACAGGCCTATAATTCCCAGGGTCAGACTTTATCCCCTTCTTATACAGAGGTATAACTTTAGCTTGTTTCATGTCCCTGGGAAAGGTGCCTTGTTCAAGAGAGAGATTAACGATATGTGTAATACAAGGGCCAATTTGCTCAACAGAATCTATTAGAAACCTTGCAGGAATATTATCCAGGCCTGTCGCTTTGGAACATTTAAGCTCTGTCAGCATACTGACTATTTTGGCTGTCTTTGCAAAAGAAAACAGTTTGGCTGAACCCCTAACTTTACATAATACTTCTTGACTTGGTTGCTTCCATAAAAAACAGAACTGGTGGGCAGCTTGCTAACCAGCTTGCTGGCAACAAGAAAAAAAAGTTGAATTCATTGGCAACCTCTGCTTTTTCATATACCATCTCCCCTTTGATGTTCAGTTTGTTTTTGGTAGTACTACTACAGCCTAGTTCCTTAAATGATTTCCAAAGCTTTTTAGGGTAAAAATTTTTTTCAATGCTTTACTCAGTAAAGTTACCCCTCTTAGCTTCATCCATGCTGCTCTGTGCTTCATTTCTGTGACGTTTATATAGGACAAAATCATGCGGCTCTTGAGAGTTGTTCAATTTCTTAAAGGCCTTATTCCTTGCTTGGATAGATTCTAGAATCTCATGATTAAACCAAGGGCTAGATCTCTGCTTTACCCTGACCCGTCCAATGGGAGTATATTTTAGATTTATCAGACACCAATATTAAGTCAATTGTACTGTTTCACATATCCTGGTGGGATGTTTAATCATTTGGGTCAGAGAAAGTGACATACAAAAGTGCATAAATACACTGTGGGTTGGGCTATTATTCTTGCAGACATCAGTATTGAAATCCCCTAACAAAATGATTTCCTTCAAAATGGAATCATTACAGTTTGACAACACAATTTTAAGACCTTCATAGAATGCATTCTGCTTGTGCGGGCTATAACACACACCCAACAAAATCGTCTTGGTTTTGGGAAGGCAGATATCCAGCCAGACAATCTCTAGATCAGCGGTTAAATCCGATCTGATGTTAAAAGCAATGTCTGATCTTACAAACTGTAACGACTCCCACCGAAGGTGGCTCCCCTTCCTGGTCGGGTGGCGCTCGGCGGTCGTCGTCACCGGCCTACTAGCTGCTCCTGCCTTTCCTCCCCCTCCCTTTTTGTTGAGTAGGTGCACCTGTTTGTGATTTGTGGGGCTTTATTACCCAGCAGCCCGGCCTGCTGGGTGTGCGGGATTGTTGTGTGTACACTCTGTACATTCTTGTTGTGTCTGGGTATCGTGTTGGTTGGTATTGTCCGTGGTTCTCACTCTGTTTGGGGTGAAGCATTTGTTTTTTGAGTAGCGTCGTGTTTGCACCCGTGTGGGTAATTAAATTTTGAACGCTACTCTGAACTCTCTGTCTCCTGCGTTTGACTCCTGTTCATCCACTACACCTCGGGCATTACACAAACGCACATATTCCCCCACCGTTCTGATTTCGATCCTTCCTGACAACAGAGTAATTACCTATCTCAATTTCTGAGTCACAAACAGATGAATCCAACCATGGCTCAGTAAAACATAAGACACCTCTGATTTGCAAACCAACAGGCGTATCTCATCGATCTTCGGTAGGACGCTTCAGACGTTTAAGTGCACAAAATGTAAGCCCTTCTTCCCAAAGGCCTCATTGAATTCCCGATCCACTTGTAACTCGCCTCCCACTGCGCTGCCATCTTCCCACTGCCCTGCCTCCGGTGGCCTCTGTCGCCATGGAGCACCCCTCCCCAGGTGCCATCCATCGTCCTCACCACCGTGTCCACCGTCACTCGCCTCTGGTTGCCTCCGCTCCACTGTGGACCCCCCCTCCTCCGGTGCACTCTCCTCCCTCGGTAAGTCCTCTGGTCCCACTCCACCTTCAATGCTCACACACCCCGTGGGTACAGCACACCGACAGCAACGGTAAGCTTCGTTGACCCCTTGCCCAAACCTAGAAACGCTGCATTTTAAATGAATCCACTGCGCGCATTCCAAACATACCAAAGCTTTGCCGTTACTCTATATCCACCGTTCGCAAGAGTAGCATGGATGCATAGGCCGTTTGATGGGGTTCGTGATAAAGTGAGGTCCAGGGCATTGATGGATATCACCCAATAAGAGAAGGCATCGAGTTATTATAAGATCTCCACCATTAATTTGTGATTTCAGACTGGATTTCAATAATCGTTTTGGTGTGTGCCAAGGTGCTATGAAAGTTTGGTATATAACATTCCTTCCAAATTCGAAGTGCTGGATGCCATCAAAAGTGTTTGCATGACTGAGAAGTTGCTGAGAATTTACTATTCTTTCATCTAAATAGCAGATGCAATTATTTCCAGTAACATTTAAAACAAACAAAGTAAAAGTGCTGCCACCATGCCGAACTTGCCGGTCGCCATCTTGTTTATGAGTCACTTGAGATAGAAGCTGTTTTTCAGTCTTTCGGTCCCAGCTATGATGCACCTGTACTGACCTCGCCTTCTGGATGATAGCAGTGTGAAAAGGCCGTGGCTTGGGTGGTTTGATTATCTTTTTGGCCTTCCTGTGACATCGGGTGCTGTAAGTGTCCTGGAAAGCAGGCAGTGTGCCCCTGGTAATGTGTTGGGCAGACCGTACCACCCTCTGGAGAGCCTTGTGGTTGCGGGCAGTGCAGTTGCTGTACCAGGCGGTGATACAGCCCAACAGGATGCTCTCAATTATGCATCTGTAAAAGTTTGAGGGTCTTTGGGGCAAAGACAAATTTCTTCAGCCTTCTATTGCACCGCTGTCACCACACTGTCTGTGTGGGTGGACCATTTCAGATTGTCAGTGATGTATACGCCGAGGAACGTGAAGCTTTCCACCTTCTCCACTGCGGTCCCGTCGATGTGGATTGGGGTGTGCTCCCTAGGCCCAAATCCCCGTCATTCGCATGAAGACGAGACAGAGATATCAGGGACGTAGGTCAGTGTGCCTTATAAGTATCTGACGGTGAGTGAGTAATCCCCCTCTACCATCAGTCCTACTAGCCAACGTGCAATCAAGACTATCCTACCAGCGGGACATTACAAACTGTAATATCTTGTGTTTCACCAAGTCGTGGCTGAACGACAACATGAATAACATACTGCTGCCTGAGTTTTCGGTCCATTGGCAAGATAGAACAGCTGCCTCCGGTAAGACAAGGGGTGGCGGTCTTTGTCTACATGTAAATAACAGCTGTGCACAAAATCTAATAATAAGGAAGTCTCAAGGTTTTGTTCGCCTGAGGTAGTGGATCTCATGATAAGCTATAGACCACACTATTTACCAAGAGAGTTTATCTATGTTTTTCGTAGCTGTCTATTTACCACCACAAACCGATGCTGACACTAAGACGGCACGCAACAAGCTGCATAAGACCATAAGCAAACAAGAAAACGCTCATCCAGAGGCAGCGCTCCTAGTGGTCAGGGACTTTAACGCAGGGAAACTTAAATCTGTTTTACCTCATTTCTACCAGCATGTTAAATGTGCAACCAGAAGAAAAAAAAGAAAGAAAAAAAACTCTAGACTACCTTTACTCCACACACAGAGACGCGTACAAAGCTCTCCCACTCCCTCCATTTGGCAAATCTGACCATAACTCTATCCTCCTGACTCCCGCTTACATGCAAAAACTAAAGCAGGTAGTACCAGTGACTCGCTCAATAAGGTAGTGGTCAGATGACACAGATGCTAAGCTACAGGACTGTTTTGCTAGCACAGACTGGACTATGTTCCAGGATTTTTCCGATGGCATTGAGGAATACACCACATCAGTCACTGGCTTCATCAATAAGTACATCGATGGCGTCATCCCCACAGTGACAGTACGTGCCCCAACCAGAAGCCATGGATTACAGGCAACATCCGCACTGAGCTAATGGGTAGAGCTGCCGCTTTCAAGGTGCGGGACACTAATCCGGACGCTTATAAGAAATCCCACTTTGAAAGGCTTGTCATGGCTCACATCAACACCATTGTCCCAGAAACTTGTACAAAATGAACACATACGTGAGAATGCTATTCACTGACTACAGCTCAGCATTCAACACCATAGTGCCCTCAAAGCTCATCACTAAGCTAAGGACCCTGGGACTAAACACCTCCCTCTGCAACTGGATCCTGGACTTCCTGACAGGCCGCCCCCAGGTGGTAAGGTAGTTGACAACACATCCTCCACGCTAATCCTTAACACGGGGGCACCTCAGGGGTGCGTGCTCAGTCCCCTACTGTACTCCCTGTTCACTCATGACTGCATGGCCAAGCACGACTCCAACACCATCATTAAGTTTGCCGACAACACAACAGTGGTAGGCCGATCACCGGCAACGATGAGACAGCCTATAGGGAGGTCAGAGACCTGGCAGTGTGGTGCCAGGATAACAACCTCTCCCTCAACGTGATCAAGACAAAGGAGATGATTGTGGACTACAGAATAAGTAGGACCGAGCACATCCCCCATTCTTATCGACGGGGCTGTAGTGGAGCAGATTGAGAGCTTCAAGTTCCTTGGTGTTCACATCACCAACAAACTATCATGTTCCAAACACACCAAGACCGTCGTGAAGAGGGCACGACAATACCTATTTCCCCCCAGGAGACTGAAAAGACTTGGCATGGGTCTTCAGATTCTCAAATATTTCTACAGCTGCACCATTGAGAGCATCCTGACTGGTTGCATCACCGCCTGGTATGGCAACTGCTTGGCCTCCGACCGCAAGGCACTACAAAGGGTAGTGTGTACGGCCCAGTACATCACCGGGGCCAGGCTTCCTGTCATCCAGGACCTCTATATTAGGTGGTGTCAGAAGAAGGTAGAAAATATTGCCAAAGACTCCAGCCGCCCTAGTCATAGGCTGTTCTCCCTGATATCGCACAGCAAGTGGTACCGGAGCGCCAACTCTAGGTCCAAAAGGCTTCTTAACAGCTTCTACCCCCAAGCCATAAGACTCCTGAACAGCTAATCAAATGGCTACCCGGACTATTTGCATTGTCCACTTTTTTAAATTAAAACTGCATTGTTGGTTAAGGGCTTGTAAGTAAGCATTTCACTGTAAGGTTGTATTCGGCGAATGTGACAAATAAATTGTGATTTATAGTCCACGATCAGCTCCTTCATTTTTGTTGACGTTGAGGGAGAGGTTATTTTCCTGGCACCACTCCACCACGGCCGTCACCTCCTCCCTGTAGACTGTCTCGTCATTGTTGGTAATCAGGCCTACTACTGTTGTGTCGTCTGCAAACTTGATGATTGTGGTGGAGGCGTGCATGGCCACGCAGTCATTGGTGAACAGGGAGTACAGGAGGGTGCTGAGCAAGCACCCTTGTGGGGCCCGTGTTGAGGATCAGCGAAGTGGAGGTGCTGTTACCTACCCTTACCACCTGGGGGAGGCCCGTCAGGAAGTCCAGGACCCAGTTGCACAGGGCGGGGTTCAGACCCAGGGCTACAAGCGTAATGATGAGCTAGGAGGGTACTATGGTGTTGAAGGCTGAGCTATAGTCAAAAAGCAAGCAGAGATCAACTGCTCAGATTATAATTTTGTTGTTGTTGCATTTTTTACATTAACCTAATAAAAAACAGTTCTGTAGGAATGAGGTTTGTGCAGTAGGTAGGCCGAATACATTCTCACAGCACATTAGCTATATGCCTGGCAATATTGTTCTTCTCAGACCATATTATATACACTGAACAAAAATATAAAACGCAACATGTAGTGTGTTGGTCCAATGTTTAATGAGCTAAAATAAAAGATAACAGAAATGTTCAATACTCACAAAAAGCGTATTTCCCTAAAATGTTGTGCACAAATTAGTTTACATCCTCGTTAGGAGTATTTCTCCTTTGCCAAGTTAATCCATCCACCTGACAGGTGTGGCATATCAAGTAGCTGATTAAACAACATGATTACACAGGTGCACCTTGTGCCGGGGACAATAAAAGGCCACTCTAAAATGTCTAGTTTTGTCACACAACGCCACAGATGTCAATTTGAGAGCGCGTGCAATTGGCATGCTGACTGCAGGAATGTCCACCAGAGCTGTAGCCCGATAATTTCATGTTAATTTCTCTACTTATAAGCCACCTCCAATGTCATTTTAGAGAATTTGGCAGTACGTCCAACCGGCCTCACAACTGCAGACCACGTAAAACCACGCCAGCCCAGGAACTCCACATCCGGCTACTTCTTCTGAGACCAACCACCCGGGTAGCTCATGAAACTGAGGACTATTTCGGTCTGTAATAAAGTCCCTTTGTTTGAAAAAACTAATTCTGATTGGGTGGGCCTGGCTCCATAGTGGGTGGGCCTATGCTATCCCAGACCCATCCATGGCTGTGGGCCTGCCCAATCCATAGATTAGGGCCCAATTTATTTATTTCAATTGACTGATTTATATTTTTGTTCAGTATATTTTAACACTTGAGCTTTGATAACAAAATAGATCAGTTTGTGTAGCACTTGCAAGGCACAGCTGAGCATACATTTAAATAATTTGTACTTGCATCTGATGATCATGGTGTGTTCAAGACAACTGGGAACTCTGGGAAAAAAAAATATATATATATATATATTTTTAAATCATGAAGTCAGTGATCTTCAGGTCGGAGTGCTAGAAAGAGTCCCGAGTTTCCGACTTGGAATTCGGAGTTGGATGACCGTTCAAAAAGATTTTTCCCCAGCCGGATCTATTTCTTTTCCGGAGTTCCCATTTGTCTTGAACAGACTGAAGTCAGAGATGTCCAAGTTCTGAGTTTCCATTTGTTTTGAACAAGGCATTAGTCTCAGCGGAGGGAGAGAGAGAGCAGCAGAGGGTCCGCCTCTCTCGGTCCCTTTCCTCCGGTGAGACTGACCAGAGAGAGCGGACACAGTTTTCCACCTGATGGCGAAACTCGAGTCGCACCGCATCAGCATCTGCCTCATGCATGTTCCTATGACCAGAGAAAGTGAAATATTTCTCGATATTAAAATAGACACGGCAAGCTGCTAATAATTAAAACGCAGGGCTATCAATACACTTGGCTACTAATTCAAAGCAGCTGCAGCGCGAGCGGTAGTACGAAGAAGCGCATTTTATGTTGTGTAATAGTGTTGAATAAAAACAGTGTTGACAGTGCTGAATAAAAACTTAAACATGAACTCACTCATAAAAACAGCAGCTCTTTACAGCATCTCTCAGGTCATGGTTTTTAAAAGTTATGAAATCTCATGTAGGCTAGTATCAAACTTTGCTGGAAGCTGTAGGCACGGTGACCCTTGATTTAGCCACAGATCTCCCAACAGTGGAAACAACAACAAAAAGGAGCAAGCCTTATAATCATTGGCTTTTCCACAGGAATGTTTGGTGATCGACTAGGAATGCCTTGAAGATCGACCAGTCGCAGTTGGTGACCACTGTTCTATAAACTAACTGGTGGTACTATAAACCACAATTAAATAACTATTTTTTAAAACATCCTATTTCTCTTCTTGGAATTTGAAAAGAAAACGTATACAGCTACCTACCACACCCTTATCATCGTTTCCGACCTCCATGTCTCTGACTTACCTTAGAATCCTCAGGTACATACACCTTCTTGGCCTTCTTGATCATGGGCTGTGGTTTGAGTTCCTCCTCTGAGAACTTGTGTTTGCGTGGGTTGAACAGCTCTCCTCCAGGAACGCTGGACAGGACCAGGTCTGTAGGGTCCGGATCAAAGTTCACGTTCACCTCAATCTCCTCCGGGTCGATGGTTTCAGGGGTCAGCCTGTCCTTGTCTGTCACCACCTCTGTGAGGGAGATACAGGTGACCAAGCATTAGGTTAAGGTTTCATGTATACCATTTTGGTTTGTTGGGTTCTAACTTGAAATATACTTATTCCTGTCACTATATAAGAACATATGGATTTCCTTACATGTATGATAACTGTTTATATTCTGTGACAATGAAGGGTGAATAAGGAATGTGTATCGAAAGTTACTGAGGGAAGCAAAGGGCAAAAGTTAATCTCTGATAAGGCAAGCCAGCTGCGGAACTAAATAAGAGCGAGGAATTCGGCTTGAGGTCAAGTCAGCAGAAGTGAGAAGAAACCTCTGGAAGGGGGTCCAGAGGGGCCCACCACAACGACCCTCTTACAGTCCTATCTCACACACATACACTTCTACGCCCACAAAGGTTCTAGCATCAGGCAGGGCCATGACTACACCAGTAAGAGGAACCAATTAAGTTCCTGCCTAGCAACAGACATGTATTGGCTGTCTAGATGTGTAAGGAGTTGACCCCGCCTAGTAGGAGGTTCTAAAATATGTACTTCTGTCTTCATATCTTGTCTTTTCAGCTGTATGACCCAATGGGATGAATAAACTTGGCTTGAGCTTTTTCTAGTCGTCCGTTTGAGTCATTACTATTTGTTCAGAACCTGACAGGTTGATTAAATAAATGCTCCCAATGTAAATGGAACATTCTGTTCGGTGAGACTGCAAGTAATTTAATTCTTGTAGAAACATACATTTGGCTCTAACCTGTTTATATCCTGAACTGGAGAATATTAAAATAAATCCAGGCTTCTACATTCGATAAAGATGGCCTCATGTAGCCCAGCCCACGTCTATGTCAGCTCGTAATAAACACCACAGTTGTCTTGACCACTCAGCAGAACAACAGCTAGGATCTATTTTTACCACCATCTACAGCAGCACACACAACAGTACATACAGCCTTGAATGACATTCAAACAAACCAGCATGTGTTTCTTCGTACATGTGTCATGTGTGCCCTTGGTGCTCATACATGTCTGACTGTCTATGGCAGAACAACTTACTTGGTTTACTTTGATCTTAAACACATGAGTCACGCTTTGTATTAATTATGTATTATACCATGTAACTAATAGGGTAATTCTCTATGTAATAACACTAACAGACCATTAGGGCATAAGGCTCTAATGATTTCACAGGTGTAGCCTACCGGTGTTGCCTGTGATATCAGCACTGTTGAGGGTGATGGTGACCACCTCCTCTTCACACTGGTCTAGTTCCAGGACCGGCAGCAGGGAGATTGGGGCGTCTGGGGCTGTCGCGGTGCTGGTTGGCTTCTTTGTCTTCTTCTCTGCAATTTTCATGTCGAGAGCATTGTCCAGGGACGAGGTGGGGATGCCGTTCTCGATGAGGAACTCCTCCAGGTCCATGTACTCCAGGTGGAAGGTCTCCCTGTTGTACGGGATGGTCTTGTCCCAGATGGCGGGGGTCAGGGCGGCCGACGGACCCATCCCGCTCCCGCCTCCAAGGTCCACATTGTCCCCCGTAAAAAGCTTATCCTTGTCATTGTCTGTGGCATCAAAACAGAAGAGAGTAATCTTGTTATGTTCATACAAATATTTACACGTTAAGTTTGCTGAAAATAAACGCAGTTGACAGTGAGAGGATGTTTCTTTTTTTGCTAAGTTTAGAAGAATAGTGAAGACATCAAAACTATGAAATAACACATATGGAATCATCTAGTAACCAAAAAAAAAGTGTTCAACAAATCAATATATATTTTGAATTTGAGATTCTTCAGTAGCCACCCTTTGCCTTGATGACAGATTTGCACACTCTTGGCATTCTCTCAACCAGCTTCATGAGGTAGTCACCCGGAGTGCATTTCGATTAACAGGTGTGCCTTGTTTAAAGTTAATTTGTGGAATGTATTTTCTTCTTCTTTGAGCCAATCAGTTGTGTTGTGATAAGGTAGGGTTGGAATAAAGAAGATAGCCCTATTTGGTAAAAGACCAAGTCCATATTATGACAAGAACAGCTCAAATAAGCAAAGAGAAACGACAGTCCATCGTTACTTTAAGACATGAAGGTCAGTCAATACAGAACATTTCAAGAACTTTGAAAGTGTCTTCAAGTGCAATTGCAAAAACCATCAAGCGCTACGATGAAACTTGCTCTCATGAGGACCGACACAGGAAAGGAAGACCCATAGTTACCTCGCTGCAGAGGATAAGTTCATTAGAGTTACCAGCCTCAGAAAATCGGCAATTAACTGCACCTCAGATTGCAGTCCAAATAAATGCTTCACAGAGTTCAAGTAACAGACACAACATCTTGTCAACAACATCTCTCCTCCTGTTCAGAGGAGACTGTGTGAATCAGGTCTACACGAGCGGTGGAAATCTATCCTTTGGGCTAACGAGTCCAAATTTGAGATTTTTGGTTCCAACAGGCGTGTCTTTGTGAGGCGCAGAGTAGTTGAACAGATTGCTGCCCCATCCACTACTGTCTTTATGACACCTTCATAAATCCTTTATAAGGCCTACATGGATGCTTCAAAAATTTAAAAGCTATTGATTGGCCTACTATACAGTATAAAAGCTATTGTATCAGGTCCTCCTTACATCTGGCAAATGTGTCATCCCCTTTTTTCACTCTCTGGATGTTTGCTTCTGAATAATTTGTGAAGCATCTATGAAGGCCTTATAAAAAGGTCCATCCAAAGGGGTGGTATGGTATGAAGGAGACAAGAGTGTATCTATCTGTCACCATCAAGACGAGGGGATGGACCTCCAGGGAATTACTGGCGCTGCCAGCATGACCTTATATTTTGTCCTCCTCCCCTCGTGTGAGAGATACTAACTTAATTTCTATGTAAATGGACAATAAAGTATGACGTCGGTATACAAATACACAAACAACACAATATAAATACACATGCAGTACAGAAAACTGGAAAGTTAGTACACAAGTCACACATTTACATTTTCACCTATTCAAAGCCTCTGCGACCTACTTTCCGACCTTGTAATGGGCATGCATCTGTCCTATGTCCCACTGTTCAGCAGTCTGATGGCTGATGGAATGAAACTCGCCAGGCTTATATTATTGCTTAACAGTGGGGCCCTTAATCTCTTTCCTCAGGGCAGCAGCTCAAACATTGGGCAAGATTGTGTGTGGGTTCCTCTATGACGCACTTGGCTTTGATCACACTACGCAGCCAAGGGCACCAATGTGTGTACTTAAGTGTCTCCCACCGCCTTACAAACATTTGTGTGAATGTGGCTAATTATCAGCAATTGGTTTGGGAAGAGGATATCACAAGATTAGTGAGCTCTGTGTTTACAGTTCATATTATTAGACTACCAGCATTTCCTTACCAAGTGCATACCGGACAGCTCTTATGTGGACAGGTTGCGTCATTAGGTTTTAGGTGACAAGTCCTGTCCAGTGGTGTTTGGCTATTGGGAGTTGATGTCAGTGGTTCAAGTGTTGTGAATGCCCTGAGTAATTTGTATCCTGAGTGTGATCAGTACGTTTAGGAGTACCAGACACCACATGCATTTTGCAACTGTCCATGTTTCAATTGTCTCGTGAATTTAAGTGAAAAATCATATCTACTCTAATCTTGTTTTACAATCTGGTTAAGTGTTGCCAACATCTGCTTGGACTGTTTACATAAATCACATCCAATCCAATCTCACAAATGAGAGAACACAACCACATCCAGAACAGAACAAGTGAATAGAGCCCTCTAACGATGACAAACCTTAATCCTACTTCTCCCTACAACCCCCACACCACATGATGCTGGCATGTTGATTAAATCGGAGGTCAATCTTGTGATCAAATTGCCTAGGCTAACTAAACCGAGACGCTGTCAAAATGGCACCAGGGTTTTATTGAGGTTACGTAATATATAGGACATGCAGTGAGAAATTAGTCCAACATTTTGTATTTATAGTCGAAGAGTGTTCACAGACAGGACATTGTTTATGCTTGCAACAAATGTATCAAATACGTTTTATGGTTGGAACATAGGGTCGGTCGCGCGTGGTTTACTATAGCGCTGGGGAAACATTATTCGTTATCATTCAGACAGCGCAATTTATTGACAATTTTCACAAAGATATTACGATTATTTCGCTTCTTCTTACCGTTGTAATCAAATGTAGGAACAGTGAAGGGGTCCTCTAGCAGAGCTTTGAAAATCTCCGGAATCTCTGAAGACATCTTTTCTAAAAGTTTTTAAAGATCTCCTGGTCTGACTATCAATTAAAAACTGGAGCAGATATGAAATTGACAAGATTTATCAACGCTTCCAAATTCAACAGCAGAAAAAGTAGCCACATGTAAAACGAGAATTAAATTTTTACGAAATTGTAAACCTCGTTTTTATGACCACAAGGTTTGTATCCCGCCCCTTAACGTTTTTTCCCCATGATGCCTAGCTGATCTAGCCAATCACTGCTAGAAACCTACGGAAAGAGTCGTGATAGGTTTCTCCTGTTGTCCGACAAAATAGGGAAAGCCAATCGGAAGCGTTTACAGTATTACCTAAGAAACCAAAATACGTTGTTACGAAATAAATCTACGTGCTCAGCAACAAAATAAACGAATTAGTTGCCTCTTACCGTTTGTCTTTCCTAAATAGGTCACTGATCTATAGATATGTAAACGGTAAATTATATTGGCTATCGGATTGTTATCTGCACAGAAAATAGGATTATGCAGAGGATTATGGGGCATAGCATTTGTGTGTGTGTGTGTGGGGGGGGGGGGGCTTGCCTGTTTTGCATTAATACATGTCACATATCAGTTTGCAAACAATGTAAAAAATTATATATATATATCATTGAGTTAATAAAGCTACATACAAACATTGTCTCTTTTTTGTTTTCTTGAGTATGGTAGCTCCAAAATGCAGGTTTTTCAGCCAAATTTACTGCTTTCTGTGGTGGGGCAAGCCAGCAGAAAATACAGAGCGTTGCGCTGTGATTGGCTCAGTGTTCGGTCACTCATGGGGACAGTACATCACCCCCAAGGGGGGATATCAAAAATTCTAGCCCCTTGGGTGCCGCCATAGAGTTACATTACAAGTGCCCATCCAAGAAGGCTCAAGGTCATTGGCCACAGATACAATTATGTTAAATCACGTTATATGTACAGTAGCATTGATTGGACTGATCATGTCAACATACTTTCAAAATCTTAGCTAGCAGTCATCATCACGAATCAAGTCGACAATCTACTCGCAAGTCCTTTTTAATCCTTGTCATATGAAGAGAAATAATGAAGAGAAATTATAGATAAAACGGATTGGTGCTCATCGGCCATTAGCCATAAACATTACACAACAAGTTGGAAATAGCAAATTCAACAATGAGTGGTTTGGAAAGAATCAGTGACAGTGGCTGTGTGGTCTCAAATCTGGGATTAAGGAGCTTTTTTCCAAGTTTAAAATGATAATTATTCAACATTGGCCATGTCAATGAAGCATGATTTGTGCCGCAGTCAAAACAACTTAACTCGAAACTGCGGAAACTTGACTTCAGTGAGTTCAGGACAACTGGGAAGTCGGGAATAAACAAGCTCCGACTGGGAAAATACGTTTTGAACGGTCATCCAACTCAAAATTGTAAATCCGGCCTCCAGTTGTTTGGAAGCACAATAAATCCAGAGAATGCCAGACTTTGATGACAAAATTTGCCCACAAAGGACCGCCACGCCACCTTCATGCTCAAATGAATCCAAAAATGTATTGTATGCTGCTGCATAAATTATGTAATATGCCAGGGAGATAAGTATACTAGAGCTAAGAAAGTAATACGAAGTGTGTGTTGTGTCGTAAGATGTTAGTAGCCCACGTGCCTCACCCTAATCATTTGGTATACTTACCCCTCTTCATTTTGCCTACTGTTCTGACTTGGTGGTGCACATGTAGCCTATAACCTGTTTTCGAGAAATGTAATCATCGAATATTGTAAGAGCATTCATTGTCTGCTTATATGGCCCCTTTATTTATCCTACGGTTCTGACTTGGTGTACAGGGAGAACACTAAGAACTGCCCATGTTCTGAATTCTGTCGCTGTACATTGCAAAAGTCCTAGCTCCTCATTAAGGTCTTAATCGAAATTAAGGATTGCCACTGATCCACTTGTCGCCCCCTTATGCCATAGTTTGTACATCTCAATTGTCAGTAGAAACCACATTTGTTTAAGCGAGTCAGCCATATCAGCTATGTTTTTTTTAAAGGCCTTAAATGAGGCCGAATTAACTGTTTCGCTGCCAGACAAGGCGCTGCTGATAGCCAGCTTTATGTAGGCCCTAACAGTTTGTGGGCACCGTTTGTCACCATTAATAGTTCAATTAATGTATTTTTTGTGTTGTGGCTTTGGTGGCATGCATCCCACTTGTATTCTTTTTGCCCCACCAAGATTTACATGCTAAAATCACCACTGGTCCAGACCCATCAGAGTATGTGAGCGGAGTTGAGCGGTTGGAAATCACGCTCACCGTTCCGGCGCTCTATGTCCTTTCCTTTTGCTACGCTAAAAACCGCTCCATTCTCACAGGGAATCTATTTTGTGACTACCTGGACCTACTAATTGGTTTTTAAGTATTGAAACCAAACCACGTGGATTTGAATGAAAAGTTTTGAATAAACATGAAAAGGTGAATGTACTGTAAGAAGCGAACATCATTTCAAATAGGCTACATGTCATATTAAACAGAACATAAACACTAAATAGGGAGCCTAAGAAGGAACGAAAATTAATTTCGGCTATATTAATTTAAATTATTTCAAGGCTATAGCCTACAAATAAATACATTGTGAAGCATTTGCGAGTGCGACACAATAGGCTTGTAAGGACATAAAGCGCGCAGCATTTAAACACATATGTTGTATTAATGTATTAAATCATTACAGTCTATAAATTGCGCAAATAGCCTGTGACTTAGAATTAAATACAAATTAAACGAAAAATGACTTTTTAGTGCGATGGTGCCTGTATAGCCGGCCAGTAGCGGAGAATATCCTCTCCACACTTGCAGAGCCAGGATGCTAAACACCCTTTTGGCCACTCGTGCCAGGCTGGGCAGAGATGCAGAGATGCAGAGTTGTTTTCTGATTTTTCTATTGGTAAGGTAAACGATTTTTTGGCAAAAAAACGAAATCAAAACAGAAAACTCCTTTAACGTGGGAATATGCCAGGTCTATTGGGCCAAAATCAATGGCCTATTGTATAGATACTATAACGAAAATGAACTAAACGTTTAAAATATCTGATACTTAGTCATCTACCCACCTCATTCATTTCTTTTAGCATGTCCACATAGTAGCCAAGTAAACAATCATCATTTTGGTATAAGAGTCTTTTCAGATTCCACAATGATTCTTTAGTTGTGGATATCACTGCACTCCCTCCCTTGCGCTTGGTCCTCATCTCTGTAAGTCAACTTGATTCATAACATGTGTTTATCAGTTTCTTTATGAAAACATATAGCTAACTCCAAGACAGCAGCTAAAGGAAGAGTCTATTAGCAGCACACAAGTAGACTACAAATGCATGCTGGGGCGGACATGCCCTGAGACCGTGGAGCGCCAATGAAGCGAAATATGAGCGGGAGAGAAGCCTGACACTCCAGCCTTTGGGAATCTCGCTCCAGTCAAATTGGGCATGCTAGATCTCATGCATCTCTTTCGGCTGGCACACTGTCCTATCTTGGGCACATGTAAAACACGTTTCACTTCAGTCAACATCAGCCACGTTATAGGAGTAGTCATAACCATGGAGACCTCTTGCAAGGTCATACTTCTAGGCTGGGATCTGAGTGGGTTAGAATCCTAGGATCATTGTAGATCCAGTACATCATGTTTTTTTTGGTTTCAGCGTTGACGTTGCCCACCAGTAATAGCAGAGGTGCATAAAGATAGCGGCCCCCATGCACTTACCACAAATTCCTCGTTTTGCTGAGGTACATTGCTTAGGTATTGTAGCCTACATTGCGCTACTTTATTTTTTAATCACAGTATAAATGATCCCAATTTTAAAAAACAAAAGGGTAGATTGTGCTGATTTATTTGCACATTGTAAACTATGGCGCGAGACATGGTTCATACTCAGTCGATAATGCTAAAAGAAAATCAAGTAATATCTGAATTCTACCATCTTTATGCACGTTCGCCATTAGAATCTCATATAACCACTGGAAGCCTATTGAGTCCAATAAAACAAATCAAACAGAGAAGTAAAGACACATTTCGAATTATCATTTAGGTCAATATTCTTGCTGTGTCCAAACTTAAATATTCCAATTCATACTTTCAATATACTGTTAAAGCTGCAATATGTAACTTTGTGGGCGTCCCAACCAAATTCACATAGAAATGTGAGTTATAGATCTGTCATTATCATTGAAAGCAGGTCTAAAATAAGCATCAGATCTGTTCTGTGTGTACTATTTCTATGCTTCCCGTTCTTTACTTTCGTTTTTTTTAAACAGCTTAAAACAGCTGAAAATATATAATTTTTTTTATTTTTATATTGAAAAGATATTTCACAGTGGTTTAGATGGTCACAAAATGAAATTAGGCTAACTATTATAATTTTAGCAACCAATAAATGGCGGAGAGAATTCTGCATACTACACCTTTAAATTAATTTATGGGGTGGGGTGAATAAGAAAATCAAAGTCACACCATTTCTCTAAAACAGTCTCTGTTTATTGTTAAACACTTGAGAGATTTGGTCCACTTGTGGTCATAATTCACTTCAAACCAGGGTGAGAAAAGGTCAAAACTAAAACAAACAAAACAACAAATGTAAAAATACAGTACAAAAAGAGGCCTTGTTTTTTTTCACTTCTTATAATCCTGGTTCCTATTCCATGTTGTTGAAAATAATCCATAACTGATATCAGCAAATTGTGTGTGTGGATATGGGTGTGCATGTCAATTCACACTTATTTTTCTTCTTTTAATACAGGGAAAATGGTGTGAACTGAGGTTTACAAGCACGTATTTGGACTTCTACTTGAAAAGATTAACAGGAAAAAACAAAAAAACTTCTGACTATGCTTTTTGGGGACAAAGCCACTTCTTAAACCAAGACAAATGAGTCAGTCATGATCAAATGCAGTTCTCTCTGGTGGGTATTGATACTATCAGGTCAGACCACTGTTCTATTCCTCCAATCCTCTCTAAGCACAAGGCCAGACACATTATTATTAACCATTCTGATATAACCATTTGTTTACAAACATGAGTTTTTATTTTATTTATTATGGCTGTTTATTGAACACTTCTAAAGATAGCGGTCAGAGGTGACAAGCCACTTGTCCTCTGCAGCAGAGGTAACTATGGGTCTTCCTTTCCTGTGGCGGTCCTCATGAGAGCCAGTTCCATCCTAGCACTTGGTTTTTGCGACTGCACTTGAAGAAACTTTCAAAGTTCTTCCAATTTTCCAGATTGACTGACCTTCATGTCTTAAAGTAATGATGGACTGTCGTTTCTCTTTGCCTATGAGCTGTTCTTGTCATAATATGGACTTGGTCTTTTACCAAATAGGGCTATCTTCTGTATACCACCCCTACCTTGTCACAACACAACTGATTGGCTCAAACGCGTTGAGGAAAGAAATTTCACAAATTTACTTTTCACAATGCACACCTGTTAATTGAAATGCACTCCAGGGGCCTCCCGGGTGGCGCAGTGGTATAGGGCACTGCATCGCAGTGCTAACTGCGCCACCAGAGTCTCTGGGTTCGCCCCCAGGCTCTGTCGCAGCCGGCCGCGACCGGGAGGTCCGTGGGGCGACGCACAATTGGGCTAGCGTCGTCCGGGTTAGGGAGGGTTTGGCCGGTAGGGATTTCCTTGTCTCATCGCGCTCCAGCGACTCCTGTGGTGGGCTGGGCGCAGTGCGCGCTAACCAAGGGGGCCAGGTGCACGGTGTTTCCTCCGACACATTGGTGCGGCTGGCTTCCGGGTTGGAGGCTCGCTGTGTTAAAGAAGCAGTGCGGCTTGGTTGGGTTGTGCTTCGGAGGACGCATGACTTTCGACCTTCGTCTCTCCCGAGCCCGTACGGGAGTTGTAGCGATGAGACAAGATAGTAATTACTAGCGATTGGATACCACGAAAATTGGGGAGAAAAGGGGATAAAATTTTAATAAAAAAAATAATAAAAAAAGAAATGCACTCCAGATGAGAGAATGCCAAGAGTGTGCAAAGTTGTCATCAAGGCAACGTTTACAACTACAATAGTCATTTACAATATTAACAATGTCTACACTGTATTTCTGGTCAATTTGATGTTATTTTAAAAATGGACCAAAAAAAGTGCTTTTCTTTCAAAAACAAGGACATAACTAAGTGACCTCAAACTTTTGAAATAAACTCAGCAAAAAAAGAAACGTCCCTTTTTGATCGTCCTCGCAGTGGCAAACCATGTGTAACAACACCTGCACAGGATCGGTACATCCAAACATCACACCTGCGGGACAGGTACAGGATGGAAACCACCAGGAACGCACAATCCCTTCATCAGTGCTCAGACTGTCCGCAATAGGTTGAGAGGCTGGACTGAGGGCTTGTAGGCCTGTTGTAAGGCAGGTCCTCACCAGACATCACAGGCAACAACATTGTGCCTATGGGCACAAACCAACTGTCGCTGGACCAGACAGGACTGGCAAAAAGTGCTCTTCACTGACGAGTCGCGGTTTTGTCTCACCAGGGGTGATGGTCGGATTTGTGTTTATTATCGAAGGAATGAGCATTACACAGAGGCCTGTACTCTGGACTGGGATCGATTTGGAGGTGCAGGGTCCGTCATAGTCTGGGCCGGTGTGTCACAGCATCATCGGACTGAGCTTGTTGTCATTGCAGGCAATCTCAATGCTGTGCGTTACAGGGAAGACATCCTCCTCCCTCATGTGGTACCCTTCCTGCAGGCTCATCCTGACATGACCCTCCAGCATGACAATGCCACCAGCCATACTGCTCGTTCTGTGCGTGATTTCCTGCAAGACAGTAATGTCAGTGTTCTGCCATGGCCAGCGAAGAGCCCGGATCTCAATCCCATTAAGCACATCTGGGACCTGTTGGATCGGAGTGTGAGGGCTAGGGCCATTCCCCCCAGAAATGTCCGGGAACTTCCAGGTGCCTTGGTGGAAGAGTGGGGTAACATCTCACAGCAAGAACTGGCAAATCTGGTGCAGTCCATGAGGAGGAGATGCACTGCAGTACTTAATGCAGCTGGTGGCCACACCAGATAGACTGTTACTTTTGATTTTGACCCTGTCCCCTTTCTTCAGGGACACATTATTCAATTTCTGTTAGTCACATGTCTGTGGAACTTGTTCAGTTTACATCTCAGTTGTTGAATCTTATGTTCACACAAATATTTACACGTTAAGTTTGCTGAAAATAAAACGCAGTTGACAGTTAGAGGACATTTCTTTTTTTTTGCTTAGTTTATATGGGACATTCTTGGGCTCGGGTAATATTGCAGCCCCTCTGACTTTTTATATTATATTTCAAGTATTGGGTCACCAAAATAAAAATGTTAAAAGATTATGTATATAAATTGAAAATGTCCAGTATAATGAATTGAAATAAATATAGCATTAATTTTAACTTAGTCAGTTAAAAAATAAGATTTTTTAAATAATTAAGAATTGTGCCATGTACCCCAGGCATTTCACTTAATTTTTACTTGGGAAATTAATATTAAAACGTGCACATAATTAATCACTTTTGCCATTAATGCAAACATATGTGTTCTTTTGTTGAGTAAGTATTTACCAAATAAATGCATGATTATTGATTCAAATCACACAATTTAGGTCTGTCCGTCAGTCTACACTCAACCCCGTCACGCCTACCAAACTCTGCCTATAAAAAAATGATCAGTCCACCCTTATGTGCCATCATTAACAGGAACTGACACCATTCAACAATTTTCGACTGCATGGTACAGAAACAGGCAAGTAATCACATCCTTTTATATCTGTATTTTTATTTATTTTTTAAAGTCAGGTGGGGATCGTAAACCTGAACAACTCAACCCCGTTACATTAAATAAACATGGAAAACTAGTACCTATCAAAATGATATTTTAACCCATAAAAATATACAATTTATTAATTTCATGCACACAATGTGGTCTCCTGTCCTTCACATGAGAAGCAAAGGCCATTTTGAGCCAAAAACCATCACGTTTCATTGTAACTGTCACGTTCCTGACCTATTGTTCCTTTTTCTGTTATTTATTTAGTTGGTCAGGGTGTGAGTTGGGGTGGGTTGTCTTTGTGTGTTTTGTCTAGTCTAGGGGTGTTGTATGTGTATGGGGTAGAGAAGAGTGAGGTTGTCTAGTTATGTCTATGGCTGCCTAGATTGGGTCTCAATCAGAGACAGCTGTCATTCATTGTCTCTGATTGGGAGCCATATTTAAGGCAGCCATAGGCAGTAGGCTTTTGTGGGTAGTTGTCTATGTTGAACGTTTGTTGCTTGTCTGTGCACTTACGTTATTTAGCTTCACGTTTGTTGTTTTGTTAGTTTGTATATAGTGTTCGTTTTGTGTTCTCTCTCTTCTCAATTAAAGAAGATGTATTTTGCACACGCTGCGCCTTGGTCCAATCTGTCTCAAGAAGACGATCTTGACAGTAACGGGGTTGTAAACCTGTGACAGGGTTGAGTAACTTACTGCATCTAAACAAATGAATTAATCAATATATTATACATGGTTTATATTCACTTATAAAACATGCTGTAATGTGTTCAATGTGAGGCAGGTATCCTAGTGGTAGGAGAGTTGGGCAAGACTCAACTTCAGTTGTTCCTTTAAGTCGCTCTAGAGCCTAAATTACTCAAGGATTATAGTGTAGACATGTATATATTCTAAGAATCTTTGATTTAACGTTATCCATTGAAACATCTAGGGAAGGATGGCACCCACATCAGCAGCAGGAAGACAAAGGCAGTGTCGAAAAAAGGGAACAATACCTTGAGAAAAAGTGTCAAAGGAAAATAAATGTTGAAGCAGGGAAAAAGAAAAATATCAGTGATTTAAGTGAGAGACCAGCGTCAGAAGCGTAAACAGTGGAGAAAAGCATACAAAAGAAGCAAGGAGAGGAAAGGAGCACTGAGGAACTTGACCACTCCTCCACAAAGTCCAGATGTTGAACATGCGATGGAGATGATGCCAAACTCGATAAAAGCGGTGCCCTCCACCATGAGAATACACCAGGTCATCACCCTTGTTCAACAAAGAAGGACCTAAACTGTGCATGGTTTAACACACAGCACTTCAGTTTCAGGCAGAAGGTCCTGGCTGCTCCAGAACAGCCAGCCAATGAGGAAAATCCACAACCTGTGGATGAAATCCAGTGTGGGAAAATGTTGGAAAATCCACTTGGAAAATGCTCCTACAGTTTGATGACACGCTGAACTTTTCTGATGAAACCTGTTGAATATGATTAATTACCCTAATGCCTGATGTGTTTTCATATGTTACCATATTTACTGCAGTTCGGGTAATAAAACCCAGATTATTCTAAATATATCTAATGCCCTTATTACATGGTCATCTATAGTCCTCCAATGTCAATGCCATATTATGAAACACTGTTCCATTCTGAGCCTGCTCAGTGCATACGTATGTGAATGCGTGTACATGTCAGTGCTGGCCACAGGTTGGGCTGCCTGGCTTGCTTATGTAACGAAAAGACTGCTATTCAATTTCTATCAATAAAGGGGAGGATAGGTGGGGTAGAGGTTCATTTTAAATGTTATATAAGATTTGTCTTGTGTATTCCGAATACATTCCACAACCATATATCATTTGATGGCGTTCTCATTATGGCATTGACTGGCTTTACATTCATAGTCCTCTACCAATATGGCAGACAAATAGAGTGAAGCACTAACTACCATGGACAAACAAAATGGCGTACTCACAATTTCTGTCCTATTTCACTCTCCATCTTTCTACGTTCCTACAAGGAAAGGAGGGTAGGATTTGGTTGAAGAGGTTTGTCCCTAGCAACATATATTTGTAAGGCTGAGTGACTGCCCAGTTTCACCCCCTTAGACACCTCTTCCCCAGAGCTAAACAACCTGAACACGTTCTGTGCATTTCTCTACCTCATTTCTGAACAGCTGAAATAAAAACCCCGCAGCGATTTGAAGGAACATTTCAAAAATATATATATTTTGTAGCCTAATTTGTTAAGCGATCGCGAAGAGGCATCAAGAGAATTCGCCCATGCAGCCACTCCGTATTTGTAAAGGGGCAACTTTTAGGGCTGTAATATATGGGAAGGGCAGACACGTCCAGTACAGTGACATCTGCAGCGTGCTAGAAATGCAATGAGGTTCAGATTGAAGTTAATAACAGCCAAACCTTAGTCAAACCCCTCAGATTATGGACGCGCATTTTCTTATACATTACTTTCTGTGTGCGTCGCACAAGGCGGTGCCTGTTGCATCAGCAGTTTGTCGCACTGTAAGGGGAGTGTCTGTGTTTGCATTCAGACTCTCGTCACAGGTGGTAGGTACTGTAGCTGGTCTCTGGTGTAGTGGGAGCAGGGTCACTTATCCACAGCTCCAGGGCCAGCTCCTCCTCAGCCTGACAACACTCACATATCTCCTCCTTCTGACAACCTCCGCCCAGACTGACACACACAAAATGGTCTCTCCACATCCAACATCAGAAAAGGCTAGTATAGAAATATACCACTTGTTTTTAATCCTTAAGGAGTCTCCTGACACAGCCGTGAATCAAATCTAAGTAACATAAAAAAATCCCCATCAAAATCCATCAGTTTAAGCTGGAGCTATCAGTTTTTTTGCACGGGCTGCGTCTCAATCCACTGTATCCGCCCATGTCGGCCTTGAGCATCTGCAGAAGATGGCCGAGCTATAGCCTTGTTTGTCAGACCATGAGGAATCTCACAAAAACCTATGTAGCGTCCGAACGGTTTGGCCTAGAAACTATTATTCCACTCTATGGAAAGGGGAGACTCTCACAAGTGTCGTCTGACGGTAACCCATACAAAAAGGAATGGAAGAAAGGAGGTAGTTGTGCCAACAAAAATAAGGGATTAAATGTGTCCCAAAAAACTTTAATATTTCCTGAGCTTTCTCATATCTCCTAGATATAGGACATGCACTTCAAAACCTTATGATTTATTTTTTGACTGTCTTTTTTGCCATTTATGAATGTGTTACTCAATGTGTTTATATGGGCTATAGTAGTAAAGGCCAAATTCAATATTTGATCAAATCCTGTATTTTTATTTTTGGGGGATCCCTAAAGGGGTCGTAAAATTCCAAATCAAATAGCTAATGACCATCTTAAAATAGTTCCATGTTACCTTAGTACCCCACCCCCCTATGACTTAAGCCACACACCAATGACTCAGTGTAATCTGTCGGCATGGAAACCCATTTCTCCTCCAGAGGCAGGGCCATAAGGCTTGCATCAGTGAGTCTATTCTGACTGGTCAGCCTGAGCCACATGTCATACATCTGCTGCATGTCCCTCACTGTGGACAGGAGGGGACAGGGATTAGCGTCGCAAACAAATACACTGTAAATACATTATTTGTTTGGCCATGACACACACAAAAAGAGGAAAATAATGAGAGGAAAAGCAACAAAGACAGAATCTTACAGCTGTTTTTCTTCATGTACATCCAAACGTCCCTCTCTTCCAGACTGTGGGCGAAGGAACAGTTCCCGATGTCAGTGGCACTTCTTCTGCTTCATCACATGGACACACATCGAGGGAGACTGCTTTATTACTGCACTGCATGTCCTGATTGTATATTTTCCTGTGATTTTATTTGACAATCCTTATAATCGGATGTCAAAACACAATTGAAACGGATGCTGAAATACTGGCCCTTCTTTACAGAAACCCTTTTCCTTCACAAGTAGTAGCAAGACAGATAGCTAACCTACTGTGGAACAAAGGCCAAGCTGCCTATAGATGTAAAGACGAGAGGAGGAGAGCTGTAAACAACATCAGCTGTATTCAGCATGTGAGAGGTCTGCTGGAAATGATTGCCTGATTGGAGAGATTAAAACAGACCCCGAGGGGAGGGAGGGATGGAGAAAATTAGTAGAGAGGGGTGGCTCAGTTCATACTTATGTGGGTGTGACTGTGTATGAGAGAGGGGAAGGGAGAAAAGAGTGAGTGATGGAGGGATAGAGAAGGGGGATGGACTTACGTCATACTGCTGTGGGTATGCACGGGAGAAGGGAAGCGGCCGCACAACGACCCACTTCTTTTTCTCAAAAGACTTCATCAGCAATAGCCAATGCTCCTTAGTCCAGCTGGAGAGAGGGGGAAAGGGGATGACAGATGAGGAAGAGAGATGAGAGATGGGCGGGAGAAAGAGGGAGAAAAGAACATGACTATGGACTACAATCATCAAGTTAGTGAAATTGACCATTCAGAACAAGGTATTATGCATTTCTATAGAGTTAATCCTTTAATGGGCCTATTTCTTTAACATTCCTTTTATCCTATTAATTATCAGTTCAGGCCTGGTCATGAAACAGATGGTAGCCCCTGCAGCCTCATATTGACACGAGAACTTCAGCACTTACCATGAGTGCAGATGTCAGTTTGATATAGTCTCTCACCTGTCGTGCAGTACTTGAGGGCCTTGTCTGGTTCGTGGACCTGTCCATCCCTCCAGCACTGGCCACAAACAAACTTCATCTTCAGTTTTCACCCCCTGCCATCCCCTCCACCCCTGAGGTTGTCTCCCACTCCCCCTATTCCCCCCACCCCTCCACTACAGCTCTGGTGTGTGACGTGCACAGGCTGAGAGCATGAGTGAGAGAGATTTTGTAAATCAGGCCCTTAAAACAATAACCCAAATGATCTATTGTATTAGGAGACAAGGGCATCTCATGCTCACCTTCTGTTTCTGAGCATTTTGCTCTAGCCTGTACCATTGCCTCTTGGACTTCTGTACCATCTCTTCATGGGTGATACCTGGGAGAGAGAGGGAAGTTAAGACACACAAAGTAACAGATGATAGCGTGAACTTTGGTTATTTTGCTGCAATCCTTCATGGAGTGTGTCTGTGTGTGCAGCCATGCTTGCAAACAAATGAGTACTTCTATACCGGTGTCCTGCTGCTGCATCCAGTACTTGAGTTCTATGACGGAGTGGGCAAAGGAGCAGCTGTCCTCGCGCTGGCAGCCGTAACGCACCTCGTGGCGACATATGTCAAACTGGCAGAGGGGGTGCAGCGGGCGCACCTTACTATAGTAGACGTTGGCAGAACACACCACATGCACTAGGCACCTGAGAAAACAAGGATGAGAGAGGGGGGAGAGATGGAGGAGGAGAGAGAAGGAGAGGGCAGAAGGGGACAGGGTGCAAATAGCTGACTTGAATATTGTCTGAGGGAAATTGGATTTAGAATCCATTATACCAAGACAAAGTGCTTACTTGGATCTGATACAATGAAGGACAGAAGGAGGACGACGGAAAAGTACAGAAAGGTCTAGGAGACTCACTTGTTATCATCAAAGGGATGCCGGGCAGTGGGGTTTGAGCAGACAGCCAAGTTCTCTTTGTTGCGCTTGCTGATGATGCGAGGCTTACTGTCAAAACATTCCTGCAGAGAGGGAGAGAGAGCGAAACGGAGTGTGTGTGTACATACAGAATACTGCAAAGTTCACCATGTGGAGGTCTATGTGCATCACACCCTACCTCACAGAGGAACATGAACATGCCCATGAGCAGTTGCAGCAGGCGTGTGACGCTAAGTGCCCGTCTCTCGGTGCTGCCCAGCGGGTCAAACAGCAGCTTCCTTCTCAGAGCTCCCTTCCTCTCCTGGGTCCACAGGTCTATTTCCTCCTGGCAGTAGGCAAACGTGCAGTTCTCCCGTACTGGCATTCCTTGCCCTCCTGGACCTCTTCAGGGAGACAGAGGAGGAGCAGGAAAGAGGTATGAGGTAGAGAGTACATAATATTTACTATCACTGATGGCAAATTCTGTTTAAGCAACATTAAAACTACTGCCAGCACTTCTGTGATTATTTTAGTAAGAGAACATGCATGTGCTGGTGACACTGTCTCTGATTTATTTAGAATTCAAGGCACACTTCACCAGCATGGCTACCACAGCATTCTGCAGCGATACGCCATCCCATCTGGTTTGCGTTTAGTGGGACTATCATTTGTTTTTCAACAGAACAATGACCCAAAACACACCTTCAGGCTGTGTAAGGGTTATTTGACCAAGGAGAGGGCTGGAGTGCTGCATCAGATGACCTGGCCTCCACAATCATCCGACCTCAACCCAAACCAATTGAGATGGTTTGTAATGAGTTGAACGGCAGAGTGAAGAAAAAGCAGCCAACACGTGCTCAGCATGTGGGAACTCGTTCAAGACTGTTGAAGACGGTTGGAAAAGCATTCCAGGTGAAGCTGGTTGAGAGAATTCCAAGAGTGTGCAAAACTGTCATCAAGGCAAAGGGTGGTTACTTTGAAGAATCTCAAATTTAACATTATTTTGATTTCTTTCACACTTTTTTGGTTACTACATTATTCCATATGTGTTATTTCATTGTTTTGATGTCTTCACTATTATTCTACAATGTAGAAAATAGTACAAATAAAGAAAAACCCTGCAATGAGTAGGTGTTCTAAAACTTTTGAGACCTGTACTGTACGTACCTTTGCAGAGCACAAAGGCCCCCAGGAAGTTATTTCTGGTGGGGCGAGGCCTGACCCTGTTCCAGGTGGGATCTTCTTTGTTCTTAAGGCGAGACAGCAGCAGGTCCCTCTTACAGCTGTGAGCCGCTTCCGCCTGGTACTGGTAGTCCAAATCCCGCAAACCTGCAGAGAGAAGAGTAGGGGGACTTACCATTCAATTAATTTTTATTCAAAATACTTTATTCATCCCACAAGGTGCAATTATGCAGACATTGACTTAACAGACAACATTGACTTAAAACTGCTTAGTATAAAATAAATCCTCAACGTAACATATTCTGGAGTGGTAAGAGAATGGTCAAGGTAGCCACTGCTTAGTATAAAATAAATCCTCAACGTAACATATTCTGGAGGGGTAAGAGAATGGTCAAGGTAGCCTTGTACCTATTCGGTTGAAACAGGCATTGCAAGCCTGTCTGAACTCGTGGGTGGCAGCCAGTGGGTTTCGGGACTATCGGACCACCATTTTATTACGTTTGCAATCCAACAAATAATCTGCTCAGACCCCAACCAAGGAGCATCAAAAGTCGTGCTATAAATTCTTAGACAACACAAAGATTCCTTGATGCCCTTCCAGACTCCTTCTGCCTACCCAAGGACGTCAGAAGACAAAAATCAGTTAACCACCTAACTGAGGAACTCAATTTAACCTTGCGCAATACCCTAGATGCAGTTGCACCCCTAAAAACTAAAAACATTTGTCATAAGAAACTAGCTCCCTGGTATACAGAAAATACCCTAGCTCTGAAGCAAGCTTCCAGAAAATTGGAACGGAAATGGTGCCACACCAAACTGGAAGTCTTCCGACTAGCTTGGAAAGAGAGTACCGTACAGTATCGAAAAGCCCTCACTGCTGCTCGATCATCCTATTTTTCCAACTTAATTGAGGAAAATAAGAACAATCCGACATTTCTTTTTGATACTATCGCAAAGCTAACTAAAAAGCAGCATTCCCCAAGTGAGGATGGCTTTCACTTCAGCAGTAATAAATTCTTGAACTTCTTTGAGGAAAAGATCATGATCATTAGAAAGCAAATTACAGGAGGGGGACAAAATGGCGCCATAGAGAGAACTCTGTGTTTCAGCGAGCTCCTGTGGCATTCATAAATTTATATTCTTTCATTAATCTTCTAGCTTGAAAAAGTGGTAGAATTGGCTAAATAAGTTATCCTGCAATGAGTCTTGACGGTTATTTCTCAAAAATCTGGGACAACATGCCCAGCAGAACTACTAAGAACTCGACCAAAATCACTATCCCTGTAGATGTGCAGGAGGAGCTAGCTTACGTTAGCGAAGCTAACACCGTTGCGGATCCAGGCACAATGGACCTGGTGATTCAAAAGATGCCGGACAACATTACTAAAGTGATCGATGTTAAGATAAGAACGGTCTTGGAAGCAATAGCAGGCCATTCAGCTGAGTTACAGAGGGTGGTCAAACGTGTCGATGAGGCGGAAGGAAGAATTGCTACAGTGGAAGCTTCAACTACATCTATGGACACTAAGATGAAAGCACTTGAGAAACAGGTGCGCGAAATGGCGGAGCACATTGACGACTTGGATAATCGAGGACGCAGATGCAATATTCGGGTTGTGGGGCTCCCGGAAAATTCTGAAGGGACACGTTCAGTAAAATTGTTTGAGGAATGGATCCCTGACTATTACAAATGGACACTAAGGCTGGTCATGTGAAGCTGGACAGAGCCCATCGCTCTCAAGCACCGATACCCGGTCCCAACCAGCGCCCACGGCCAGTGGTTATGAAGTTCCACAACTTCACCGACGAGCAGCGCGTTATGGATGAGGCTAGAAACATCGGCTCTGACGGTAGTCAACGTAAAGGTCCAAAGGTCTCATTCTTCAATGATTATTCCACAGCGGTTGTACGAAGACGCAAAGGGTTTGATGAGGCGAAGGCTCGACTCAGGAGAATGAAGATGGACTACGCTCTGTTGTACCCGGCCACATTGAAGATTATGGTCAACGAAGCACCTGAGGAGGCTGCTGCGTTTATTGACTCTCTCGGGTAAATAACTTTAAGCTGCGCCGCCGCAGCATTGGATAACTTTATTATCTTATTTGAATCTGATCATGAAACAGTGGTGTGAGTTCTCACATGATCCGATTCAGTAATATTCGTATTTTTATTATTTTTCTTGCTAAAGTAACTGCCGCTATAGCTCAGGCTGAGATATGGGTCAATCTATATTGGTGCCCAGGCTTGGTTTTAGGTGGAAGAGCCTCAATCTTCATATATTGATTTTACTTTTCATATGTATAAAGGACGAGGCTATTGAGTGGCAATGCAGACTTAAGAGTCTACATTGGAAAGTTGAAATCCCCTGCATATTAGCTAGTGGGAAAACCCCCTTTTGGATCTTTACATGTTTCATTTTTGGGTTTAGTATAGTTAGAGTTCAGGGTTCATATCGTTTGTTTATGCTCGGTGAGATAGAAGAGAGTTCAGCACATGGAAAAAGGTACCACCCCATTTTTACAGTGGGATTCAGTCTGAGTATGAAACGGTCAAAGTGCAATGGCAGGTAACACACTGCGTGTATGTACATGGAACATTAGAGGGAGCCATAATCCCATTAAAAGGAAGAAGGTACTGTCTTTTTTGAAGAAAGAAAATATTGATATTGCCCTGTTGCAAGAAACTCATTTGGATGATAAGGAGCATCTGAAATTACAACAAGGGGGGTTTGGTCAAGTGTTTTTCTCATCATTTACATCCAGAAGTAGAGGTGTAGCAATTCTTGTGAAAAATAACTTACCACTTAAGGTCTTGAATTGTGTGAAAGATAAACTTGGTCGCTTTGTTATAATTAATGGTACTTTACAAGGGCAGAACATCTCCATAATGAATATTTACTTCCCCCCTGCCCACCCCCCTGATTTCCTCACTAAGGTATTTCTAGACTTTTCATAATTAAACTCAGACACTGCAGTGGTTGGAGGAGATTTTAATTGTTTGTTGAACCCCCTTATTAATAAGTTGCCCAGCGGTATAGCTTCACTCTCTCCTCGAGCTAAGTCACTTAAAGCTATTTGTGATGATCTGGGGTATGCTGATGTTTGGAGAACTTTTCACCCCTCCAACAGAGAGTTCACTTTTTTCTCTGCACCTCATGGATGTCAGACTAGAATAGATTACTTTTTTATGCCCAGGACGTCTTTGCAGTCTGTTTTATCCACTAGGATAGGAAGCATAGTCATATCGGATCATGCGGAGGTGATCCTGGACATAAAACTCAACGGGGCATTCAATCTGTCAAGACATTGGAGGTTGAATACAACCATCCTTAAAGACCATACGTTCACATCATATTTTATTACAGAGTTTAAAGCATTTTTCTCTAACTCTCAATCAACAGATAATCCCTCGCTCCTTTGGGAAACCTGTAAAGCGTACGCCAGGAGTCTGATTATGTCATACACAGCCACTAAGAGGCGGAAAAAGCGTGAAAAGCAAAAAAGGTTAGAGGGTGAATTAGGAACTAAAGAGAAGGACTACATTAAAACTCCCACGCCTGCCCTATTAAAGGAAATATCAGTTCTTAGATCAACGTTGGACTCTCTCCTAACACAGGACGCTGAAAAGAAAATGGGATTTGTCAGGCAAAAGCTATATGAACATGACGATAAGCCAGGAAAGTACTTGGCGTACCTAGCTAAAAGAGAGCTGACTCACAGTCAATTGCTACTATTACTGATTCGGATGGCAATCATCTATATGAAAATATATTGATAAATGACTCATTTAAGAAATTTTATGCAAATCTTTATGCCTCAGAACTGCCAAATGACGCACCCAAATTAATGGAGAATTTCTTTTCTAAGATTGAGCTCCCTACTATCTCCGAAGAACAGAGGTCTCTCCTTAATGCCCCTATTACCGAGGAAGAGATAATGTTCGCAATTAAGAATCTGCAAAACGGTAAGGCCCCAGGACCAGACGGGTTTGGTAGTGAATTCTATAAAGAGTTTCATGGCCTGATCCTTGAGCCATTGCGTGATATGTTTAACCACTCATTTTCAAATGACCAGCTCCCTCAAACGCTGAGGGAAGCCAACATATCACTTATTCTCAAAAAGGGAAAATGTCCAGAGTCTTGTTCCTCGTACAGACCAATTTCCCTTCTGAATGTGGATAGAAAATTACTTTCTAAAATTCTAGCCACAAGATTAGAGGGCTCACTGCCACTAATTGTGAAAGGAGACCAAACTGGCTTCATTAAGGGCCGTAAGTCGTGCAACAATGTCAGGCGGCTTCTTAATGTAATTCATGCCTACCAACAAAGTGCTAGGGATGGTCTTGTGCTCTCCCTAGATGCTGAGAAAGCATTTGATCGTGTGGAGTGGTCTTACCTACTCTTTGCTCTAAATAAATTTGGTCTAGGGGACAACTTTATAAAATGGGTGAAAGTTTTATATGATCCTCAGGCTGCTGTCCTTACTAATGGGCTAAGGTCAAATAGCTTCTCTATATACAGAGGTACCAGACAGGGCTGCCCTTTGTCCCCCCTCCTATTTGCACTCGCTATGGAACCACTGGCCGAGGCCATCAGGGTAACGCCTGCTATACAGGGGCTGCTCATTGGTGATGTTCACCATAAAATAAGCTTGTATGCTGATGATGTCCTGATATTCATCTCTACTCCCGAGACCTCAACTACATCTCTTATTAATATTATTCAATTATTCAGCAAATTCTCAGGCTACAAGATTAACTTAACTAAATCAGAGGCTATGCCACTTGGTAGCCTTCACTCTGTACCTAATACTTCTCCCCCCTTCCCTTTTAAATGGTCTCCCTCAGGCTTTACGTATCTGGGTATATTTGTAACTCCTAAATTCCAGCAAATGTACAAAGCCAATTTTGTTCCCTTGTTTGATACAATAAGACAGGATCTGGAGCGCTGGAACTCTCTCCCGATTTCTTGGTTGGGTAGAATATCCCTCTTGAAAATGAACATTTTACCTAGACTACTTTACCCAATCCAAATGATCCCAGTATTACTCTCCAATAAGATAATAAAGGATGTAAATGGGTGGCTAAGTTCCTTCATATGGAGTAAACGCAAGCCAAGGCTTAAGATGGCAATATTGCAGCTGCCAAGTTCTATGGGGGGCTTGGATCTGCCCAATATCAGGTTCTATCAGTGGTGTGCCCACCTATGTTATATTTCTGATTGGATCACAAACGATGACTCCTCTATTTGATTAGACATTGAGACTTCTCTTTCAAAATACCCCTTACAGGATCTTATATTTTTCAGAAGTATCACGTCTGTAGAAGATCACTGCAATAATCCTATTACACTTAACACACTCAAGGTTTGGAGGTCAGTTCAGCGCTTCCTGGGAAGGTCCAAACTCACCTCTGCTCTTACCCCAATTCTTAACAACCCAGATTTTGGTCCAGGATTGCTGGATGCTGGCTTTAACCTTTGGCTTAATAAGGGCATACGCAGACTAAATGACCTATAGATACTGTATTTATAAAGCCCTTTGTACATCAGCAGATGTTACAAAGCAAAGTGCTTATACAGAAACCCAGAATAAAACCCAAAAGAGCAAGCAATGCAGATGTAGAAGCAAGGTGGCTAGGAAAAACTTCCTCGAAGGGCAGGAACCTAGGAAGAAACCTAGAGGAACCAGGCTCTGATGGTTGGCCAGTCCTCTTCTGGCTGTGCCAGGTACATGGCCATTAACCCTTTGACACGTACGAACACACGGTTGTGATCGTTCTACAGTGGTTCCTGTAGATGTGATTATAACACTTATTTAGAACGTCCAGTTTCGATTGATGCAACAGTCGGCATTTGGGCTGGCCTCTTTTCACAGAAAAATGTTGCACAAACACAGTCTTTGCAACGTTATGTGAGCAGTTTATTTTTGGATGCAATGTTCAGACATTCACAGAAGTAGCGACAATATAACACATTTCTCGGCTGACAGAAACCATAATATGAATTAGCTAATAGCAATTATTATTTACAATTCATCACATCACAGGTGACCTCACCAGTGATAAAAAATAGAGTAAAACACTTTCTAAAAATGCACTTTGCCCCCCAACAAATTTCGTCAACCAAAGATAATTGGTTACAAGATGCGTTGAGTCTGTTTGTAGTATGCATATTGAAGGGGGTATGTCGCCTACCATCATTCACTTCCGGAGGTTTACTCGAAAGACGAGTGAACCATCCCTTTACCTCGTTTTGTTGTAACATCTTTGGTCTGACAGACGTTTACGTGACAACCAGAATGCATTGTATGATGTCAACAAACATGGCACCACACATTGCTGGCAATTAGCTTAGCATTATCTCATCATAATCAGTACAACCTTCAAAAAAAGTATTTTACACACATCATGTGTCCATTACAATCTATGTAAGAATCAGAATGATTTGTCACCAGTACTTGAAACCGTGAATTAAACAGTAAATACATTATGCTCCATACATACATATGTGTGCTACAGTAGAAACGACAGCACGATATACAGAAACTATGATAAAACAATAAGGCACACATGTCAAAAGTTATTATTAATAGTGAAGGCAATGCGGGCACCAGCCAGAAAATGTGCCAGGGAGGAAAAGTTTGTGCTTGAGCTCTCCTTGGTTTTCCCTCTCAGTAATGCCTCAAATGTAAATTGTCCGCAACAGTGAAATGGCCTACTTCTATGTGAATTAATGAGTTGGAACACACCTCAATTCAAACTGTTAGAAAATAAATTGAAGTTGAAACATAGCCTATAGATAATTAGCAGGCAGTGTGCCTTGGTTTGAGGGCAGCGTGGGTTAACTTCTTATGGCTGGGGGCAGTATTGAGTAGCTTGGATGAATAAGGTGCCCAGAGGTGCCCAGAGTAAACTGCCTGCTCCTTAGTCCCAGTTGTGAATATATAAAATTAATAGTATATTTGGATAGAAAACACTCTGAAGTTTATAAAACTGTTTGAATGATGTCTGTGAGTATAACAGAACTCATATGGCAGGCAAAAACCTGACACAAAATTCAACCAGGAAGTGGAAATCTGAGGTTGGTCGTTCATTCCCTATTGAAGATACACTTCCTAAGGCTTCCACTAGATGTCAACAGTCTTTAGAACCTTGTTTGATGCTTCTACTGTGACGTGGGGCCGAATGAGAGGGGATTGAGTAAGGTCTGCCATGAGCTGAACATGCACGTTCACGTGAGAGCGAGCTCTGTTCCATCGCATTTCTGAAGACAAAGGAATTCTCCAGTTGGAACATTATTGAAGATTTGTGTTAAAAACATCCTAAAGATTGATTCTATACTTCGTTTGACATGTTTCTACGGACTGTAATATGACTTTGTCTGAACTTTTGCCTGGACCTGCCCGCGCGTCTTGAGTTTAGATTGTGTACTGAACGCACGAACAAAAAGGAGTTATTTGGACATAAATGGACATTATCGAACAAAACAAACATTTATTGTGGAACTGGGATTCCTGGGAGTGCATTCTGATGAAGATCATCAAAGGTAAGTGAATGTTTATAATGAAATTTCTGATTTCTGTTGATTGAACAATATGGCGGATATCTTTTTGTCTTGTTTGGGCTCTGAGCGCCGTACTCAGATTATTGCATGGTTTGCTTTTTCCGTAAAGCTTTTTTGAAATCTGATACAGCGGTTGCATTAAGGAGAAGTATATCTAAAGTTTCATGCATAACACTTGTATTTTCATCAACATTTATAATGAGTATTTCTGTAAATTGATGTGGCTCTCTGCAAAATCACCGGATGTTTTTGGAACTACTAAACATAATGCGCCAATGTATACTGAGATTTTTGGATATAAATATGAACTTTATCGAACAAAACATACATGTATTGTGTAACATGAAGTCCTATGAGTGTCATCTGATGAAGATCAAAGGTTAGTGATTCATTCTCTCTCTATTTCTGATTTTTGTGACTCCTCTCTTTGGCTGGAAAAATGGCTGTGTTTTTCTGTGACTTGGCTCTGACCTAACAATTGTTTGTGGTGCTTCGCCGAAAAGCCTATTTGAAATCGTACACTGTGGTGGGATTAACAAGAAGTGTATCTTTAAAATGGTGTGAAATATTTGTATGCTTGAGGAATTGTAAGTTTTAGATTTCTGTTGTTCGAATTTGGCGCCCTGCACTTTCACTGGCTGTTGTCATATCGATCCCTTTAGCGGGATCTCAGCCATAAGAAGTTCTGTCCTGTTGCGTAACAATCACATTTGGCAACAGTAAGTGCATTCTGACATCACACTCATAAAAAACTCAGCTGGGGCGACATAAGAGATATTTGGAACTCACACATGAAAAGGTTAAATCTGGAATGCCTGTTATTGGTTAAGTGCACAGCCAACACTTCTTATTCTTTCAAAGTAGGAGTTCACTCTTCTTACTTCATTCTATTCATGAATCGATTAATAGCTGCCCATACCGTGCCAAGATAAAGTAGGATTTCTCTTTCTGCATACCATTTAGTGTGTATTGACTTATTAACTGCTGTTACTGTAAATGGTTAGCTGACTGATATCCATTTCATCATCAAATCACCTATACTTAGTCTAATACAGTGGCAACTAAAAAATCCCAAAAACTATTTAGTCCAATCAACTGTATGTAAATACAGTATGACGTGGCTATGGTACTGATTTCTCTCTCTGTGTTTGTGTGTGTGCACAAGTAGAAAAAACATGTTGACTCACCCTACTTGTCCTGCTGTATTTTATGTTGCCGAAATGGTCTATAACTCTGTTATACAGTAAACGCTTGTAGTTTGTCCTAGCCTACTTGGCTTGCTCGTTAGTCTAACTCCCTTTCATAGGCAACAATGAGCCAGCTAGTTAATGTTAGCCTACTACATCTAGCTACATATTGAACTTCCATACTCTCAGGCAATGTATGAATTTATGGTTGGATCAGAATCAAAGTTATAATCATTGGCCAGTATGGATAATTACGTAAATCCACGAGTCCAAATCGCTATCTCCATCCATGGCTAATTTAGGAAAAGGGCTAGCTAGCCACCGGAAGACAACACAACGAGATGCAACAATTTTTATTATTATTTTTATTTTTTTACCCCCTTTTCACCCCAATTTCGTGGTATCCAATTGTTAGTAATTACTATCTTGTCTCATCGCTACAACTCCCGTACGGGCTTGGGAGAGACGAAGGTCGAAAGCCATGCGTCCTCTGAAACACAACCCAACCAAGCCGCACTGTTTCTTAACA
This sequence comes from Salvelinus fontinalis, assembly GCF_029448725.1. Lineage (NCBI taxonomy): Eukaryota > Metazoa > Chordata > Actinopteri > Salmoniformes > Salmonidae > Salvelinus > Salvelinus fontinalis. Next base: position 29,123,232 of record NC_074694.1, read on the forward strand.
CAGCGCACCTCCAACCCGGAAGCCAGCCGCACCAATGTGTCGGAGGAAACACCGTGCACCTGGCTCCCTTGATTAGTACGCACTGCGCCCGGCCCGCCACAGGAGTCGCTGGTGCGCGATGAGACAAGGATATCCCTACCGGCCAAACCCTCCCTAACCCGGACGACGCTAGGCCAATTGTGCGTCGCCCCGCGGACCTCCCGGTCGCGGCCGGCAGCGACAGAGCCTGGGCGTGAACCCAGAGTCTCTGGTGGCGCAGCTAGCGCTGCGATGCAGTGCCCTAGACCACTGCGCCACCCGGGAGGCCCCGAGATGCAACAATTAACCTTTTTTCTGTCAATGACGTTTGGTTTTTGAAGTGATGTGATTGGTGTGAAGCCAAATAAACTTTTTTTTGATGCGTGAGGATCATTCACAGTTGAGCTCGCTCAGTTTCTCAATGCTGATTGGCTATTATTATTATTATTATATCAAGGGAGGCCAAAAGCTCACTCGCTTCCCTTGCATTCAATGCTACGGGCGCCAACAATATCATACTATTTTTGACCAGACAGGATAAGATAGTGATTTCAGAAAGTATTCATACCCCTTGACTTATTTCACATTTTGTTATGTTACAGCCTGAATTCAAAATGGTTTAAATATTTTTTTTCTCTCAGCCATCTACACACAATACCCCATAATGACAAAGTGAAAACATGTGTTTCGAAGTTCTGGCAAATCTATTGAAAAAGAAATACAGAAATATCAAATGTACCTAAGTATTCACACCCCTGAGTCAATACTTTGTAAGAAGCATCTTTGGCAGCAATTACAGCTGTGAGTCTTACGGGCGAGTCAATGTGCCCTTGAGCAAGGCACTTAACCTTAATTGCTCCTGTAAGTTGATCTGGATAAGAGCGTCTGCTAAATGACTAAAATGTAAAAGGATTCAACCACAAAGGCCAGGGGGTTTTCCAATGCCTCACAAAAAAGTGCAACTATGGGTAAAAAAATTAATAAAAAGACACTGAATTTCCCTTTCAGCATGGTGAAGTTATTAATTACACTTTGGATGGTGTATCAATACACCCAGTCACAACAAAGATACAGGCGTCCTTCCTAACCCAGTTGCCGGTGAGGAAGGAAACTGCTCAGGGATTTCACCATGAGGCCAATGGTGACTTGTAAATAATTACAATGGCTGTGATAGGACAATTACTAATATCATGCTTAAGCATCATCTCTTCAATTAGCTTGAACTTTATCAACGTCTCCCCCTGAGATCTCTGAAAGTAGAAAAGTTGCTTTTGAGCATTTCAATTAAACCAATACAGTCCGTCACAGATACTGTAGAGCTTTGTAAATCCTTCGCAGCAAAATCACTAGTGTCAATCAATTTACTAAACGTGACTAACAGGGGAAAAAACGTATTGTAACGACCCTGCGTTTATAAGCGCGGAAATCGACTTAACCGCACGAGCATGCTTTTGCGGCACAGTCGATAGCGCGCCGGACCTCGGGCTAGAAGGTCGAGGGTTCGAGATCTGCCCCCTGCTGTTTCATTATAGTATTGTTCTGGATTTGTTGTAAGAGGGCATCGGCTTCTAATTTGGTTTGTCCACAAGCCTCTGAAAAATCTGCAAGAACCTCTAAAATGACATCTAGCAGTAACAGCACTTTAATAAGTTTTAAGTTCCTCGGCGTACACATCACGGACAAACTGAATTGGTCCACCCACACAGACAGTGTTGTGAAGAAGGCGCAGCAGCGCCTCTTCAACCTCAGGAGGCTGAAGAAATTCGGCTTGTCACCAAAAGCACTCACAAACTTCTACAGATGCACAATCGAGAGCATCCCGTCGGGCTGTATCACCGCCTGGTACAACAACTGCTCCGCCCACAACCGTAAGGCTATCCAGAGGGTAGTGAGGTCTGCACAACGCATCGCTGGGGGCAAACCACCTGCCCTCCAGGACACCTACACCACCCGATGTCACAGGAAGGCCATAAAGATCATCAAGGACAACAACCACCCGAGCCACTGCCTGTTCACCCCGCTATCATCCAGAAGGCGAGGTCAGTACAGGTGCATCAAAGCAGGGACCGGGAGACTGAAAAACAGCTTCTATCTCAAGGCCATCAGACTGTTAAACAGCCACCACTAACATCCAGTGGCTGCTGCCAACATACTGACTCAACTCCAGCTCACTTTAATGATGGAAATTAATAAAAAATGTATCACTAGCCACTTTAAAACTTCTTATGGCTGCAGCCCGACACCGGTACACTTATGACAACATCCAGCTCAAGAGCAGGGCGCGAAATTCAAAAGATATATTTTTTAAAATATTTAACTTTCACACATTAACAAGTCCAAGACACCAGATGAAATGTGCACATTTTGTGAATCAAGCCAACATGTCCGATTTTTAAAATGTTTTACAGGGAAGACACAATATATAAATCTATTAGCTAATCACGTTAGCAAAAGACACCAATATTCTTACTCCATCAGTTTATGACTCCATCAGTAGCTATCACAAATTCGGCCAAATAAAGATAAAAATAGCCACTAACCAAGAAACAACCTCATCAGATGACAGTCTGATAACATATTTATTGTATAGCATATGTTTTTTTCGAAAAATTTGCATATTTCAGGTGTAATTCATAGTTTACATTTCAGCTACAATCAGAAATTGCACCGAAAGCAGCCATAATATTTACAGACACCAACGTCAAATACCCAATTACTCATCATAAAACATTTCTGAAAAATACATAGTGTACAGCAATTGAAAGACAGGCATCTTGTGATTCTAGACAATATTTCCGATTTATTAAATGTTTTTCAGCGCAAACAAAATGTAGCGTGATATTAGCATATCCACAATAGCCAGAAACACTTGGGCGCCCACGACCAGTCAACATGCACGACAGATATTAGAAATAGCATCATAAAATGTTTCTTACTTTTGGTGGTCTTCCGTCAGAATGTTGGATAAGGTGTCCTTTGTCCAGAATAGTCGTTGTTTTGATCTGGAACGGCAAATATCCCTCTTCATTTAGCATGGACACTTGCCAAGTGACACGGATTACTCCAACGTCAACAAAGTTAGAAAACGGAACACGCCAAAACTCCCGAAAAAGTTTCAATAATCTGATTAAACTATATTGAAAAAACATACGTTACGATGATATGGTGACATGTATCAAATCAAATCTAAGACAGAGATGTTTGTCTTTCATAACGACAGCTAAACAGAAGCCATATCCGTGTCCTCTTTCGCGCGCTCCAGAAACAGGAAATGGACGGTCACGTCAAACAAAGACCTTTTATTCCACCTCTGACCAAGATAGACACGAAATTTCTTCTCTCACCGCATCTTGACAACCAGGGGAAGGCGTAGGAAGTGTTTGTAGACTCCTACGTAACACGCCCATGTATAGGCATGAGGTTGAACAGAGCATAGATTTCTGACATTTCACTTCCTGGTCAGGAAAAGTGCTGCAGAAGGATTGCTGTTTCACTCAGAGAAATAATTCAAACGTTTTTAGAAACTAGAGAGTGTTTTCTATCCAATTGTAATAATAATATGCATATTGTACGAGCAAGAATTGAGTACGACGTCGTTTGAAATGGGCACATATTATTTGGATACTCAATACGCCCCCTGCAGCCATAAGAAGTTAAAACAATGCCACTTAATATAATGTATATGTGTATCAGGGTTGGTTATGTTTCCACTTGCCTCTAAAGAAATGTGTATTTAATGTTCAAGCATTCTTATTGGTTAGTTCAACTCTGATGACAATAAGGTGTGTTGTGATTGGCCCCGTTTGCAGATAGGGGGAGATCGAACGTCAGGTCTTCCCAGTAGGAAAATGTGATGCAAGGGATTTTGCCGTCAATACCGTTAAGCCCTGCACAACTAACATGCTGTTTCCCATTTAACAACAGAAATAAATGATGCTCAACTTGGACCACTGGCCGAAGTGATTTATTTTGAGAAAACAATGCATGGAGAGTACATTATACATCTGTTACACTGGTGCCGTGATTCGTCTTCTTGTCTCCGCCGGACGTCACGTGGAGGGATCTGAGACCCGGCTTCAAGAAGTACTGTGGTTGCTGATGCACGCCAGAAGCCTAGGTTTCGCATTCTGCACAAGTGAAGTTCTCAGGGAGCTCCTGGTAGCATGAGTGAGTGGGGAATGTAATATACTGTTTATTAGTTGTATGTGGTGATGTTATGATTATTTAGTGATGTATTTGTGCTGTTACGTTAGTAACCTACGGAAGCCAATTAACGTGAGGGTGATGCCATTTTCTACCACACGGTGGCGACAACTATTTATTAAGGCGTTTCTTGTTACTTTTCTGTGTTGATTCTTGGTCTTGTTAACTTTTATTTTGAGTGCATTATGTTCAAGCTGATTTTATAGAAGTGTTCATATTGATTGTGATAATAAAAAATTGGACTTAATATTAACAAAATATATATTTTTTTTATTTTAAAAATGGAAAGTTTTGGGAGAGGTAGGGGAGTTTTCATGTTTAACCCTTCACTGCCAGTGGGTAGGGGGGCAGCTATTTCTCCAGTTACTTCCACACCTCTGGCCAGGCCAACTACGCAGGCAAGTGTGAACCTTCTACATGATTTAGAGCTACCTCAACTCAGTGCATTCGAGCCAGTTTCACCTAATCCTAGGAAGGAGGATGTGTCTGTGGATTTCCTGGCGGGCATTGTTAAGCAGATAGGTTACTCCATAGGTGAAAATATTGTCTCTTGTTTGGAATCAAAGGTTATGGGAGATGGGGTGGGACAGAAGGTTGATTATGTTGGTGGTACCAAGGTTGGGGCCAGCTCTAGTCTAAATGTAGTGGTGAAAAATTATGTCAGGGAAAAAGTGTGTTTCAGGGGGGATGGTCCAGAGGAATGCACAGTGCATGAGTGGGAGGAGACCATGTTAGTGTACATGCAAAAGAAGGACTATGGTGGTCAGGGGAAGTTTTGGGTAAGCTGACAGGGCGGGCACGTGACGTGGTAAGAGTAAGCCTACGCAGTTACCCAGTTTACTTAAGCCAGGGCCCTAGACCGGTTTTTGACATTCTGAAGCATCACTTTAGCCACACAATCAACTCTGACATGCCCCTAGCTGATGTTTATTCTATGTTGCCAATGGAAGGTGAGACTCCATTTGATTACTGGATCAGACTGAACAGAGCCATAGAGGTGGCAGAGGACTGTTTGAAGAGGCAGAACAAGGAGCTAGACAATCCATCACGTGTTCTGACTGTCATGTTCATCAAGCACTGTCCGAACCCAGAGCTGTCATTGATATTCATGTGCAAACCATTGCATGAGTGGATGGCTGCGGAGGTCCATGGCAGGCTGGAGGAGTACTAGAGGAAGTGTAAGGCTCCACGTCCCTTGCGGCTGGCCCCACTGGTCACCACACTGACGCAGGAAGTAAGTAGGCCAGTGTCGGCTGTTGCAAACTGCCCGGACCCCTTGCAGCAGCCCACAAATGGCTCATCCGAGGCATTGGAGCATGTGATGGGCATGCTTGAACGGGTCTTGGAGCAGAGGCCACAGCAACCTGTAGGCGGCTATGATAACCGTATCCAGAGGAGGCCCAGGAGAAGGGAGAACCCGCCTTTGCAATGCAAAGTGTGTGGGGATGCGAATCACAGCACAATGGATCATTGTTATTCTAACCACCTATGCTTACAATTGTTTACAATTGGCTCATTCATCCCCCTCCTCTCCCCTGTAACTATTCCCCAGGTCGTTGCTGCAAATGAGAACGTGTTCTCAGTCAACTTACCTGGTAAAATAACGGTAAATAAATGCTTCCTCTGTTATGCAGCTGGGCACACACGTCAGGAATGTCCTCGCACTTCATCGGTAACTCCCGTCGCTCCATTTAATAGCAACACGACACAGCGGCAGGAAAACTAGCTGGCCCGCATTGGGTGGGGGGAAGTGCTGGGCCTTGTGAGGTGCCCCAATTCGATAGTGTTGTAGAGTTAGAGTCAATATATAATCTCCACCCGGCACAGCCAGAAGAGGACTGGCCACCCCTCATAGCCTGGTTCCTCTCTAGGTTTCTTCCTAGGTTTTGGCCTTTCTAGGGAGTTTTTCCTAGCCACCGTGCTTCTACACCTGCATTACTAGCTGTTTGGGGTTTTAGGCTGGGTTTCTGTACAGCACTTCGAGATATTAGCTGATGTACGAAGGGCTATATAAAATAAAATTGATTGAAAATTGATTGAATATATTCAAGTGTTTGTGATGAAGTCAAGTCGAACGAAAAAGTCATTATGCAAAATAGACAGAGAGTGCTCCACAACGATGAACTCTTCTAGACTAGTGTGTTACTGGGGGATGTTATAGAGGTGAGCGCTATGATTGACAGCGGTTCTATGGCATGCACATTGAGCTCTACAGTGGTGCCACGCCTTGAGAAAGCAGGTGTGCTCAAGAGTGGCCCCCTCAGTCCGACTGAAGTGGTGTTGGTTGGCTGCGGGGGGTTGAAGACCAAGCCTGTAGGTGTGTGTGAATTGAATCTGTCTGTGTATGGCAGCAGCCTCTGTCCCTGTTCTAGTAGTGGATGGCCAACGTGATGAGTTCATCCTAGGCAGCAACGTGATAAAACACCTCATCAGTGAGCTGAAGACGACCGGTGACTTCTGGGAGAAGATGTCATCATCTGAACACAATGGAGATGACAAACTGTTCCGTCTGCTGGCTAATGTAGAGAGATGGAAAGGGACAGAAGTGCCGGAAAGAGTGGGCACGGTAAGGCTGAAGCGGGCGGTCACATTGGAGCCCATGCAGGAACATTTAGTCTGGTGCCGGTTGTGTACGCCTCAAAATGTATCTGCGGGCAGTGCTGTCGTTATTGAGCCTACGAGGGCACGCTCAAGACCGAAAAACATTCTAGTGGGGAGAACAGTAGCGACATTGTGGAGCGATGGCTGGGTCCCTGTCAAAGTTATCAATCCCTCACCAAAGCCAGTAACAGTGAGACGCAATGCGTAAAAAGATAGCGGACGTTTTTCCTTGCATGGCACTAGAGGACTTTGACACTGACTACATAGATGGGCCCACTGTCGAACCGGCCCCCCTGATGCAGCAGATACACAAAATGGATGACAATCAAGACTTTGACAATGGTAGTGGAGATAGCTTGACTGTTGACAGTGCCATAAAACCGTGCAGAGTGACAAGTGAGGTGTTGCACGAGTTAGGGCTGGGTGACATTGACATTGAGTCCACTCAGTTGTCGCAACAGTGTAAGGCCCGGCTAGTTCAGCTAATAGCCCGCTATGAGTGTATCTTCTCCCGGAACAAACTATATTGCGGGAAGGCCACTGGATATGTCCATCGCATCAGACTCAGTGACACTAAGCCTTTTAGGCTACCTTACCGTAGGCTCTCCCCTAACCATTATGACAAGCTCAGGCAGGCCTTGGATGAGATGGAAGAGCGAGAGATAATCAGGAAATCCATCAGTGAGTATGCCTTTCCGCTCGTGCTGGTCTGGAAGAAGTCTGGCGATCAGACTGTGTACAGACTTCCGATGGCTCAATGCTCGCACCGTAAAGGATGCTCACCCTCTACCTCACCAAGCTGATGCTCTGGCGGCCCTGGGTGGCAATGCCTTCTTCTCTACAATGGATTTGACCTCAGGCTACTACAATGTGGAGGTGCATGAAGACGACAAGAAGTTTACAGCCTTCACTTCTCCTTTTGGGTTATATGAATATAACCGTCTTCTACAAGGACTATGCAACAGCCCAGCTACATTCATGAGGATGATGTTGAGTATTTTTGGGGATAATTTTTTTTCTAGCCTTCTATGCTACCTGGACGACGTGCTGTTTTTTGCCCCGACTGAAGAACTTGGATTGCAACGCTTGGAGTCAGTTTTGAGCGTCTCAAGGCCCATAATCTGAAATTGGCTCCAAAGAAATGCCATTTCATGAAGAGGTCAGTGCGGTTCTTGGGGCATGTCATCAGTGAAGGAGGTGTGGCCACAGACCCAGAAAAAGTGAAGGCTATTGCAGGGATGACAAAAGGATCTCATGGAGGATAACACGGACGTGCCCTCCCAGGGGAAGATTCGGTCCTTTCTCGGAATGATAGTCTATTACCAGCAGTTCATTGAGCCTCTGCATGGGCTGACAACTGGGACAAAGGCACCACGCCATGGGAAAGGAAAAGAGGAAAAGAGGAATACATAGGAAACTCACAGCAGCAGACTGAACTGGTGAGTGCAAACAGGCCTTTAGTCAGTTGAAACAAGCTCTCCTCGATCAGGTCATGCTAGCCCACCCTGATATTAGTAGACCTTTCTTGCTGTCTGTAGACGCATCTAGTAATGGATTAGGTGCTGTTCTCTCCCAAGTGTCAGAGGATGGGTCTGCAGCCAGGCCCGTAGCATTCGCTAGCAAATCTCTTACTTATGCACAGTCAAAGTATCCTGCCCATAGGTTAGAGTTTTTTGCTTTACGCTGGGCAGTCTGTGAGAAGTTTAGTCATTGGCTAAGGGGCAAGCCTTTTACTGTATGGACAGACAAACACCCATTAACATACATCCTGTCCAAGCCCAAATTGGACGCCTGTGAACAGAGATGGGTTGCTAAACTCGCTCCATTCGATTTTGACAAAGTACATCCCCGGTGCCAAAAATGTCATTGCGGATGCACTCAGTAGACAGCCATTTGTGCAGCCGAGTGCTCTCCACCACATCACAAGGGTTCCGTACAAGGCCTTGCTGGAAGAAACTGCGGGAGTACATGCTGAGAAGGTGCAAGATGTGTTCCGCTGGTCGAAACACCCATTCGACCTCGAAAGCTGCTCATCGTCAATTGAAGCAGATGCCTGTGAAATTGTCATGGACTGCCAAACTACCTCCTATCCTTCTCCTGGTTCTCTGTCAAAGGAAGCGGTGTCAGCAGTCCTGAGGTCACAAGAGGAGGCTGGTCTACAGAACTGTGCGCTGCTACTGCCTCAGCTCACTCAGTCACTGGTGCCATCTGAGATGTCAGATGTAGAGAGTGCTGTCCCGTGACGATCTGATATCAAAGCAGCGCCAGGATGATGCACTCGCCAGAGTTGTCTTCTACGTGGACAAGGGCCGTAGACCTTCTAGGAGGGAACGTGGCCATGAACCAATCGAGGCTCTGCGGATTCTGAAGACCTGGGAGAAGCTCACTCTGAAAATGGGTGTACTATGTCGCGTTACCAAAAGTTTGCTGTCAAAGAGGAAGACGTACCAGTATGTAGTACCCACCTCAATGAGGGCGACAGTTTTGAAGGGTGTCCACGATGAAGCCGGTCATCAGGGGCAACAGCGGACGTTGTACTTGACGAGACAGAGGTTCTTCTGGCATGGTCTGGAGTTGGATGTGAGAGAGTATGGCAAGACTTGCAAGAGAGGTGTGTTCAGTAAGGCCCCCGAGCCAGAGGCCAGAGCTCCACTGGAGAACATCATCGCGACTGAGCCCCTCGAGTTGGTGTGTGTGGACTTCTGGTCTGCTGAAGACTCCAACAACAAGTCCTTGGATGTTCTGGTAGTCACTGATCATTTCACTAAGATGGCTCATGCCTTCTTGTGTCTGAACCAATCAGCTAAAGCAGTGGCCCTTCAGCTGTGGAACAACATCTTCTGTGTGTATGGTTTTCCTCGTCGTATCCACTCCGAACAAGGGGCCAACTTTGAAAGTAAATTGGTTGCAGAGTTGTTGAGTGCTGCAGGAGTCCAGAAGTCGCACACAACTCCCTACCATCCGATGGGGAACGGGGGAGTCAAAAGGTTCAATAGAACGCTGGGAAACATGATCAGGGCTTTACCTACGAGAGCGAAGCACAGGTGGCCCCAGAAGCTGAAGTCGTTGACCTTCGCCTACAACTGTACAGTCCATGAAACCACGGGCCACGCCCCTTTCCAGTTGATGTTTGGGAGAACCCCACGTCTGCCTGTCGACATGATGTTTGGTACGGTGCTACAAGACTCAGATGTTGTAGACTATGACGAGTACATCAAGTCCCTGACGAGAGACCTGAGTGAGGCCATGGAGACTGTACAGGTGTCGTCAACCAAACAGCTGAAGAGGCATGCGGGCCTCTACAACAGGAAGATCAGAGGAGCTCCAGTGGAGGTCGATGATCGAGTGCTGCTGGCGAATAAGGGTGAACGTGGAAAGAGGAAGCTGGCGGATCGCTGGGAGAACAACCTCTATATTGTTACGGAGAAGAATAGTGACATCCACATCTTCAAGATACAGAACATGTCGACTGGCCAGGAGAAAACGGTCCACCGTAATCTGATAATGCCTGTAAACTTCTTGCCTCTCCCTGACACTGTCTTAGAGACACCTAATACGGTAGACCGTGAAGAGATGGAGGACTCATCCATGAACGATATACCAGAAATGGACATCGGTGAGAGGACTAGTGTGTGGATATCAGAACAGACCTCGGAGGAAACACAGTCGGAGCCCTCTAAAAAAGAGACCCCAGGTGTGCTGGAAGATGGGCCACTGGCGAGGGACCCTCAGAACTCACCACATTCTGAGGGTGCCACAAGCATGTCAGAGGTAACCTTTGGAGAGGAAATGTCCGAACCCTCTGAAGAAGAAAGGCATTCTGAAGATGCCGCTGGTGGCACAAGTTCCAGCAACAGTCACAGAACCCTTGACCTTGACTACCCATCGACTGTGGACAGGGACCCACCAATGGTGGTTGTAGTTGAACAGGTTAAACGTAATGATAACTCTGTTAGGACTGTCAGGTCGGGGGCTGGTCGGGTTAGGAAACGCCCAGTGAGACTCATTGAGACTATGCAGACACAGAGGGTTTTTCATACAGAATTCATTAGAGTACCATTAGAGCCATTTTTTTTTTTTTTTACTTTCAACTTTCCATTGACCCCATGGAGGTAATGGGTCAGGGGTCATGTAGGCCAAGGTTTTTCTGTCTGAGGTTCTTATTGTCACTGAGTGTACTGAACATGTAACAGGCATGTTTTCCTACGGGGTCTTTGAATTCCCCTAATTCTCTTTTAGAGAATAGTCTTTGCACTGGAATATTTGGTGACATATGTATTGCAAGGTATTGCATACCTCATTTAGTTTCTTTGTAGTATTCAAGTGTAATTCAGCAGGGGAGAATGTAACAGGGTTGGTTATGTTTCCACTTGCCTCTAAAAAAATGTGTATTTAATGTTCAAGCATTGTTATTGGTTAGTTCAACTCTGATGAGTTGAACTTCTATTCCGCAACAAAGCCTCCTTCACTCACGCCGCCAAACTTACCCTAGTAAAACTGACTATCCTACCGATCCTCGACTTCGGCGATGTCATCTACAAAATAGCTTCCAATACTCTACTCAGCAAACTGGATGCAGTTTATCACAGTGCCATCCGTTTTGTTACTAAAGCACCTTATACGACCCACCACTGCGACCTGTATGCCCTATCTCCCTCAACAACTTTAAAAATCTGCTATCCGAGCAGCTAACCGATCGCTGCAGCTGTACATAGTCCATCTGTAAACTACCCACCCAATTTACCTACCTCACCCCCCATACTGCTTTTATTTATTTACTTTTCTGCTCTTTTGCACACCAGTATCTCTTCTTGCACATGATCATCTGATGATTTATCACTCCAGTGTTAATCTGCTAAATTGTAATTATTTGATTTATTGCCTACCTCATGCCTTTTGCACACATTGTATATAGATTCTCTTTTTTTTCTACCATGTTATTGACTTGTTTATTGTTTACTCCATGTGTAACTCTGTGTTGTTGTCTGTTCACACTGCTATGCTTTATCTTGGCCAGGTCGCAGTTGCAAATGAGAACTTGTTCTCAACTAGCCTACCTGGTTAAATAAAGGTGAAATAAAAATAAAAATAAATAAATGACAATAAGGTGTGTTGTGATTGGCCCCGCTTGCAGATAGGGGGTGATCGAACGTCAGTTCTTCCCAGTAGGAAAATGTGATGCAAGGGATTTCGCCATCGACAGCCATCAATACTGTTAAGCCCTGCACAACTAACGTGCTGTTTCTCATTTAACAACAGAAATAAATGATGCTCAACTGGGACCACTGGCCGAAGTGATTTATTTTGAGAAAACACAATGCATGGAGAGTACATTATACATCTGTTACATATGTATATACTGTACTCTATATCATCTGCTGCATCTTGCCATCTTTATGTAATACATGTATCACTAGCCACTTTAAACTATGCACTTTTATGTTTACATACCCTACATTACTCATCTCATATGTATATACTGTACTCTATACCATCTACTGCATCTTGCCTATGCCGTTCTGTACCATCACGCATTCATATATCTTTATGTACATATTCTTTATCCCTTTACACTTGTGTGTATAAGGTAGTAGTTGTGGAATTGTTAGGTTAGATTACTCGTTGGTTATTACTGCATTGGCGGAACTAGAAGCACAAGCATTTCGCTACACTCGCATTAACATCTGCTAACCATGTGAATGTGACAAATAAAATTTGATTTGATTTGACTCACCGACCCTGATTTTGAACTCCAACATACATCTGTGGATCTTTCTCGATACATGGTCAACCGGGCTGCAACTCTGTACTTCTGTGAATCGAGCATGTCTGTGGGATCCACTCATAAATGTGTGTAGCTGGTTTACTGTGTCAAAAAAAGTACTGACATGTCCCGACACTTTTGCCGCGGTGCACAGAACCAAATTCAAACGGTGTGTCACGCTAGTCTGAAGAAGAGGACCAAAGTGCAGCGTGGAACGTGTTCATGATAATTTATTAAAACTGAACACTGAAAGAAAATAACAAAGTAGAACAAAAACGAAACAGTTCTGTCTGGTACAGACACAAAACAGAAAACAACTACCCACGAAACACAGTGGGAAAAGGCTGCCTAAGTATGATTCCCAATCAGAGACAATGATAGACAGCTACCTCTGGGAACCACACTCGGCCAAAAACAAAGAAATATAACACATAGAATGCCCACCCTAATCACACCCTGGCCTAACCAAAATAGAGACTAAAACCCTCTCTATGGCCAGGGCGTGACACGGTGGGTGTTGCAATGCACCTATACCGCTTGCTTAAATGTTTGCTTTAGTAGGACATGTACCCCTTTTCCCTGACATGACTGAAGAGCCATCGAAACAAAAATGCAGTGTGATCCAACTCCAGAGGTTGCAACACTTCAACTATTTTCAGAGAAATCCCTTGTGCAGACAAATCAGTTTCCATAAACCCAACAGCTCGTTCTTTAATCATTCCAGCATTAATGTATCGGATGCACACAGCAATAAGTTCTCGTTTAGATTGATCTTTATATTCATCTGCTAGTATGGCAAAATACGTGGAAGGCGCAGAATGAACTTCCATCTTGTATCCTGCACAGTAACAATGATGCTGCACACTCCAGCAACTCGTTCTGAATTTCGCGGCTCATAAGCGTGGCATTGCGAGGTAACTCATTAAGCCTGTTTTGTATTTCTGAGTCATAATTGGAGATGAAATTGAAGATTTCTAAAAAGTTACCTTTGTTGATTCGAGTAAACTAGCGTGGTAGAGTTTGCTAGTTTATGCGCTACAAAGTTTATCCACGTTACGTTGTTCAGGTAAACCACCATATGATTTTTAAAACAATGTAACCAATAGTCGGAAGCCAACTTGATTGTCGCGGACTATTTCTTTGTTACATTATATTAAAATTACCCATAGAAAATAAATCCCACATGCATTTCTTTTAAAAATGTAATAAAATAAATTAAAATGTATATTTAATAATAACTCTTTGGGGGTAGGCCTGAGATCAAACTGGGTAGGCCGGCCTACGCCGCTGTGGGACAGTGTCATGCTTTTCTGTCAGCAAACACACAGACGTGGGTAATGTTTCGTGGATTAGACAGCTAACGGTAGGAAACCGCTACAGGGCCTGTGTTCCACCATTCTTCCTGGTTTATTTACAGGAGACAATCGGCAGCCATGAGTTCGGCAATGGTGCCCAGGCGAGAATACACTTTGTGCGCAGCCGGCGTTCCTGCAGTCTGAATGACTGATCCCCGGGGGGGGGACATTGACACACACAGGCTTTGCCCTATGAAATTATACGGTCTCTTATTTCTCCCCTCTCTTACAAATCTATTTCTCTCACTCAAAATTCACAATGTCTGTGATCATTGTAGATGGACACATCTTTTGAAAACTGTGTTAAAACATTCTCTTTCAATTGCTAAATAGGAACAAGTAAGGATTGGTCAACAAAGATTACATCGTTTTGGTTGGATTTATCTGGAAACTTTCCTCGGTTCAGGCAGAGCAAATCATTTCCCAACCCCATAGACTTCTTTCCATAAGCAGTGGTGTATTGTTTTGGTTCAGGTAGACTGCACCTTCAGACTACACGGTAATAACTGTTTCACAAGTGTGATGAAATAGCTTAAAAAGTGTGTATGTACGCTATCTTTGAAATACCATGGCAGATATGGAACTGTCTTTGCCTTTTTACAAGCCAAGTCATTTATTGAAATGTGGAAAAACGCCTTCAAGTAGTTGTAGTCTACAATCAGTTAGGCTACTTCAGCATATAGGTAGGCCTACATTATAACTATTTCTCTTATGTAGACTATTGAAAACATTTGTATTTGTATCGTTATTACGCATGTATTAACGGAATTAACCAAATATGTAATTGAAGTTGTTGGGACCACATTTAAATACATGTCTGTGGATAATTTTGACGCAGCGAGGTGTGAAACGGCGTCTCACCGAGATGATCATGAAGTCTGGAATGTAGCCTGGTGAAATCAGGACATTTGAGACTCTAAGACCTGTAGGCTATAGGATATGGAATAGGCGCACAACAAGTGGAATGACTGTAAACTTTGTTTATCTTCTAGTAGAATTTATGCTCAGCCAGTTGAATCGCCTTTGATTTTCCAGATGTATTCCATGGTCTGTCACGCGGCCTTATGGACTCTGCTGGTACTGCTCTTGGCCATCTCGGGGTGCACCTTGGCAAGTGCCTAAAAGAGTGTGTATGTGAACAAATCTCAGTCATTGTTACCTGCATCAACAAAAACCTGACAGAGGTTCCTCTCACAATGAGGTAAGCAACTGAATTACATTTCAAGGAGAAACCTGTTTGAATACAAGACGAAAATAAAATATGTATCAAACAAATCCAATCCATTCCACAACCAGCTCACCTACACCCCCAACATGGCTGATGGGGGCCTGCGGGGTACCGGCTCACTTCTCTGGGGAGATCCTGGAGACCATCCACTTCCGGGACCTGCGCTGCCAGAGCCAGGAGGCCATGCTAAAGGCTGAGTTTGAGGAGCAGACAAGGGGGATTGGAATCCGGGACCTGCGCTGCCAGAGCCAGGAGGCCATGCTAAAGGCTGAGTTTGAGGAGCAGACAAGGGGGATTCCAACCCTCACCCCCGAGCCCACCGACAATGTCAAGTGTCCCGCCAACTGTGCCTGCAAGGTGAGAGATGGAGGTGCTGGGAGTTTGATATGGTCTTGCCATCTTTAAAATGGATTTACCTCCCCAAACCCTCTCCCACACCTATCCTCCCTCACCCATCCCTCATCCACTGTTTCCCATAGGTTGAGATACCACTCCTCCTCTGAGAACTGCAGCCACACCAAAGTCCCCCACGGCTTCTTCCCCAACACGCGCCTCCTCAACCTGTGAGGCCTCCGGTTCAAGCTGCTACCTGGCCTGCTGGACCTTCACATGGAGAACAATTCCATCGCCAAGCTGTAGCCAAGGATTCTGACTGGAGCTGAGAAGTTGAGCGGGCTCTATCTGAGGTGGTGCCCAGTGATGCTTTAGCAAAGACGAGCAACCTGGGAGCATTACAGCTGTCGGGGAATCCCATTCGCTGAAGTGGGCCGCATGTTTTCCAGCTATTGGCTAGTGCACTGAAGGATCTGTCTCTGGATTTAGTTTAGTTTAGTTGATTAATTCGACCATTTAAAAAAACAAGCACACGTAAAACGTAAAAGCCATACATGCACATGAATAAAATCATTGAGGATAACACACAATAAAGTCTTGGACTTATTTCCATTGTGGTCCTCTTGAGACAAGATGGCTATACAAGATCGAACACAGTATGGCAGTGAAATAATAAAACAAAAACATAAAAGAAGAACATATATCTCATCATTCCAGATACATCATAGGGGTTATTCATATGGGCACAGAGGACATCAAACATATTTTTACAGCTGTCCAGAGAGGACATTGTTTTTATGGCATGGGATGGCATGGGATTGGAGAAGGTGAGGGGATATATTTATATGCCAGTACATCTGTGGTTTTCCTGTCACTCCTTTACTTTCTCTTTCTATTCTCGTATCTCCCTTACTTTCCTCTTTTTACCCCCTTGCAATCTTTTATGCTCCTCTTTCTCTTTTCTCATCTCCTATTCCCCCTCTGTTTTGTGGTTCTCCTGTAGATGTCTAAGTACTCTCTGGCGGGGCTGGGTGCTGGTCTTAGGAGTCTCTACCTGGAGAGGATCCAGCTGGAGGAGGTGCCTGACTTCAACCCTCTGATTGGCCTGGATGTCATCAACCTGGCAGAGAACCCTCTTCTGCCCCTTGCTGCCGCTACGCATGTACGACATACACATGTTATGCCTCTCTTTCTTTCTTACATACACTCACAGACACACACTGATACATGCTTGCAAACTCCCCCTCTCATGTATACACTCAGATACATGCTCTAACCCACTCATGTTCAATCTTTCATACAAACATGTATTCATTGGCTACAGTACTTGTCTATAGTTTGGACACACCTACTCATTCCAAACAAAAAATATATAGGGCCTCCCGGGTGGCACAGTGGTCTAGGGCACTGCATCGCAGCGCTAGATGCGCCACCAGAGTCTCTGGGTTCGCGCCCAGGCTCTGTCGCAGCCGGCCGCGACTGGGAGGTCCGTTGGGTTGTGCTTCGGAGGACGCGTGGCTTTCGACCTTCGTCTCTCCCGAGCCCGTACGGGAGTTGTAGCGCTGAGACAAGATAGTAATTACTAGCGATTGGATACCACGAAAATTGGGGAGAAAAGGGGGTAAAAAAAAAATATATATATATATATTTTTTTTGACATTGTAAAATAGTGAAGGCTATGAAAAAAAATGACACATATGGAATCATGTAGTAACCAAAACAAGTGTCAAACAAATCAAAATATATTTTAGATTCTTTAAAAGTAGCCACCCTTTGCCATGATGACAGCTTTGCACACTCTTGGCATTCTCTCAACCAGCTTCATCCAGGCTGCACCACATCCGACTGATTGGGAGTCCCATAGGGCGACGCACAATTGGCCCAGCGTCTTCCGGGTTTGGCCGGGGTAGGCTATCATTGTAAATAAGAATTTGTTCTTAACTGACTAGCCTAATTAAATAACGAATTAGGTAGTCACCTGGAATGCATTTTAATGAACAGGTGTGCCTTGTTAAAAGTTTATTTGTGTAATTTCTTTCCTCCTTAATGCGTTTGAGCCAATCAGTTGTGTTGTGACAAGGTCAGGGTGGTATACAGAAGATAGCCCTATTTGGTAAAAGACCAAGTTTATATTATGGCAAGAACAGCTCAAATAAGCAAAGACAAACGACAGTACATCATTACTTTAAGACATGAAGGTCAGTCAATATGGAACATTTCAAGAATTTTAAAGTTTCTTCAAGTGCAGTCGCAAAAACCATCACACGCTATGATGAAACTTGCTCTCATGAGGACCGCCACAGAAAAGGAAGACCCAGAGTTACCTTTGCTGGAGAGGATAAGTTCATTAGAGTTATCTGCACCTCAGAAATTGCAGCCCAAATAAATGCTTCAGAGTTCAAGTAACAGACACATCTCAACATCACCTCTTCAGAGGAGACTGTGTGAATCAGGCCTGGATTCGGCTTGTAACAGTGGCTAAATTTAGGGCAGTGTACTGGGTGGAGGCAGTTAGTGGTGACTAACACTAGACGTTTTTCCTTCAACTTTTTTTTTTTCATTCAACTTTTTTCACTCCGGACGCTTCATCTGGACATGGTTCGTCAGCACCTTCAACAGCCGAAGCTAAGTAGTAACATTAACATGATGTCTTCTAATTGCAGTCGCTGTACTCATAATATACAGGAGAACGATCGCCTTACGGTGAGGATAGCTGTGCTTCAAGCCCAGCTTCAGACGCAATCGTTAGGCAAGGGTAATTTCAGTGTAGGAAAGGATGAAACAGCGTCTGTGCCACCAGTAAGTACAGATAGTAGTATAAATCCCCTCGCACAGTCCCCGCAGCCTGACAACTTTCTCATGGCTTCTGGAGGGAAATGCTGTAGGAATGCTCAACCGGTGTCGCTCATTCAGCCGACAGAAACTTTCAACCGGTTTTCCCCATTAAGCAGCTAGTCGGAGTCTGAGCCTTCTCTTGTCTCTACTCCTCCCGTTACGGGGTCTGAGACGCCGAAGCTCCCCACCATTAGCTCTAACAAATTGAAAACCCTAGTCATTGGCGACTCCATTAACCGCAGTATTAGACTTAAAACGAATCATCCAGCGATCATACACGGTTTACTAGGGGGCAGGGCTACCAACGTTAAGGCTAATCTGAAGATGGTGCTGGCTAAAGCTAAAACTGGCGAGTATAGAGATATTGTTATCCACGTCGGCACCAACGATGTTAGGATGAAACAGTCAGAGGTCACCAAGCGCAACATGCTTCAGCGTGTAAATCAGCTAAAAAGATGTGTCGGCATCGAGTAATTGTCTCTGGCCCCCTCCCAGTTAGGGGGAGTGATGAGCTCTACAGCAGAGTCTCACAACTCAATCGCTGGTTGAAAACTGTGTTCTGCCCCTCCCAAAAGATAGAATTTGTAGATAATTGGCCCACTTTCTGGGACTCACCCACAAACAGGACCAAGCCTGGCCTGCTGAGGAGTGACGGACTCCATCCTAGCTGGAGGGGTGCTCTCATCTTATCTACCAACATAGACAGGGCTTTAACTCCTCTAGCTCCACAATGAAATAGGGTGCAGGCCAGGCAGCAGGCTGTTTGCCAGCCTGCCAGCTTAGTGGAGTCTGCCACTAGTATAGTCAGTGTAGTCAGCTCAGCTATCCCCATTGAGACTGTGTCTGCGCCTCGACCTAGGTTGGGCAAAACTACACATGGCGGTGTTCGCCTTAGCAATCTCACTAGGATAAAGTCCTCCTCCATTCCTGTCATTATTGAAAGAGATCGTGATACCTCACATCTCAAAATAGGGCTACTTAATGTTAGATCCCTCACTTCAAAGGCAGTTATAGTCAATGAACTAATCACTGATCATAATCTTGATGTGATTGGCCTGACTGAAACATGGCTTAAGCCTGATGAATTTACTGTGTTAAATGAGGCCTCACCTCCTGGTGTAACGGTCCTGACCTGTTTTATGTTGTTTTTGTATGTGTTTATGGTCAGGGCGTGTGTTTTGGGTGGGCAGTCTATGTTTTCTGTTTCTATGTTGGTTTTGGGTTGCCTGGTATGGCTCTTAATTAGAGGCAGGTGGTTTGCGTTTTCCTCTAATTAAGAGTCATATTTAGGTAGGGTGTTCTCACTGTTTGTTTGTGGGTGATTGTCTCCTGTTTCGTTCATGTCTATACCATACGGGACTGTTTGGCTGTTCGTTTCGTTTTGATGTAGTCTGTTCCTGTCCGTGAGTTTTACGTTTGTTAAGTAAGTTCATGTTCAGGTTTTCGTCTACGTCGTTTTCTTGTTTTGTAATTTTGAAAGTGTTTTGTTTTTTCGTGTTGCCATCGTCGTGTTTAAATAAAGGATGGCTTATTTCCCGAATGCTGCATTTTGGTCTGATGATCTTTCTCTCCTCTCCTCGTCCGAGGATGAGGAGAACGACAGCCCTTACACCTGGTTACACTAGTGACCATATCCCCCGTGCATCCCGCAAAGGCGGAGGTGTTGCTAACATTTACGATAGCAAATTTCAATTTACAAAAAAAAGACGTTTTCGTCTTTTGAGCTTCTAGTCATGAAATCTATGCAGCCTACTCAATCCATTTTTATAGCTACTGTTTATAGGCGTCCTGGGCCATATACAGCGTTCCTCACTAAGTTCCCTGAATTCCTATCGGACCTTGTAGTCATAGCAGATAATATTCTAGTTTTTGGTGATTTTAATATTCACATGGAAAAGTCCACAGACCCACTCCAAAATGCTTTCGGAGCCATCATCGACGCAGTGGGTTTAGTCCGACGCAGGGTTTAGTCCGACGCAGTGGGTTTAGTTTAGTTATGTCTCTGAACCTACTCACTGCCTCAGTCATACTCTGGACCTAGTTTTGTCCCATGGAATAAATGTTGTAGATCTTAATGTTTTTCCTCATAATCCTGGACTATCGGACCACCATTTTATTATGTTTGCATCGCAACAAATAATCTGCTCAGACCCCAACCAAGGAGCATCAAAAGTCGTGCTATAAATTCTCAGACAACACAAAGATTCCTTGATGCCCTTCCAGACTCCTTCTGCCTACCCAAGGACGTCAGAGGACAAAAATCAGTTAACCACCTAACTGATGAACTCAATTTAACCTTGCGCAATATCCTAGATGCAGTTGCACCCCTAAAAACTAAAAACATTTGTCATAAGAAACTAGCTCCCTGGTATACAGAAAATACCCGAGCTCTGAAGCAAGCTTCCAGAAAATTGGAACGGAAATGGCGCCAAACCAAACTGGAAGTCTTCCGACTAGCTTGGAAAGACAGTACCGAAGAGCCCTCACTGCTGCTCGATCATCCTATTTTCCAACTTAATTGAGGAAAATAAGAACAATCCGAAATTTCTTTTTGATACTGTCGCAAAGCTAACTAAAAAGCAGCATTCCCCAAGTGAGGATGGCTTTCACTTCAGCAGTAATGCATTCATGAACTTCTTTGAGGAAAATATCATGATCATTAGAAAGCAAATTAGACTCCTCTTTTAATCTGCATATTCCTCCAAAGCTCAGCTGTCCTGAGTCTGCACAACTCTGCCAGGACCTAGGATCAAGAAAGACAATCAAGTGTTTTAGTACTATATCTCTTGACACAATGATGAAAATAATCATGGCCTCTAAACCTTCAAACTGCATACTGGACCCTATTCCAACTAAACTACTTAAAGAGCTGCTTCATGTGCTTGGCCCTCCTATGTTGAACATAATAAACGGCTCTCCATCCACCGGATGTGTACCAAACTCACTAAAAGTGGCAGTAATAAAGCCTCTCTTGAAAAAGCCAAACATTGACCCAGAAAATATAAAAAAAACTATCGGCCTATATCAAATCTTCCATTCCTCGCAAACATTTTAGAAAAAGCTGTTGTGCAGCAACTCACTGCCTTCCTGAAGACAAACAATGTATACGAAATGCTTCAGTCTGGTTTTAGACCCCATCATAGCACTGAGACTGCACTTGTGAAGGTGGTAAATGACCTTTTAATGGCGTCAGACCGAGGCTCTGCATCTGTCCTCGTGCTACTAGACCTTAGTGCTGCCTTTGATACCATCGATCACCACATTCTTTTGGAGAGATTGGAAACCCAAATTGGTCTACACGGACAAGTTCTGGCCTGGTTTAGATCTTATCTGTCGGAAAGATATCAGTTTGTCTCTGTGAATGGTTTGTCCTCTGACAAATCAACTGTAAATTTCGGTGTTCCTCAAGGTTCCGTTTTAGGACCACTATTGTTTTCACTATATATTTTACCTCTTGGGGATGTCATTCGAAAACATAATGTTAACTTTCACTGCTATGCGGATGACACACAGCTGTACATTTCAATGAAACATGGTGAAGCCCCAAAATTGCCCTCGCTAGAAGCCTGTGTTTCAGACATAAGGAAGTGGATGGCTGCAAACTTTCTACTTTTAAACTCGGACAAAACAGATTTTGGACAAGTGACAAAGAGATCTTCTGTTGAATCTGACAATTAATCTTGATGGTTGTACAGTCGTCTCAAATAAAACTGTGAAGGACCTCTGCGTATCTCTGGACCCTGATCTCTCTTTTGACGAACATATCGAGACTGTTTCAAGGACAGCTTTTTTCCATCTACGTAACATTGCAAAAAATGTATTTATGCTGCATTTATGCTGCATTAGTTTGTGTCGGGGGGCTAGGGTCAGTTTGTTATATCTGGAGTACTTCTCCTGTCTTATCCGGTGTCCTGTGTGAATTTAAGTATGCTCTCTCTAATTCTCTATTTCTTTCTCTCGGAGGACCTGAGCCCTAGGACCATGCCCCAGGACTACCTGGCATGATGACTCCTTGCTGTCCCCAGTCCACCTGGCCGTGCTGCTGCTCCAGTTTAAACTGTTCTGCCTGCGGCTATGGAACCCTGACCTGTTCACCGGACGTGCTACCTGTCCCAGACCTGCTGTTTTTAACTCTCTAGAGACCGCAGGAGCGGTAGAGATACTCTTAATGATCAGCTATGAAAAGCCAACTGACATTTACTCCTGAGGTGCTGCACCCTCGACAACTACTGTGATTATTATTATTTGACCCTGCTGGTCATTTATGAACATTTGAACATCTTGGCCATGTTCTGTTATCATCGCCACCCGGCACAGCCCGAAGAGAACTGGCCACCCCTCATAGCCTGGTTCCTCTCTAGGTTTCTTCCTAGGTTTTGGCCTTTCTAGGGAGTTTTTCCTAGCCACCGTGCTTCTACACCTGCATTGCTTGCTGTTTGGGGTTTTAGGCTGGGTTTCTGTACAGCACTTCGAGATATCAGCTGATGTACGAAGGGCTATATAAATAAATTTGATTCATGGTCAAATTGATGCAAAGAAACCACTACTAAAGGACACCAATAAGAAGACACTTGCTTTGGCCAAGAAACACGAGCAATGAACATTAGACTGGTGGAAATCTGTCCTTTGGTCTGATGATTCCAAATTAGATTTTTGGTTCCAACTGCCGGGTCTTTGTGAGACGCAGAGTAAGTGAACGGATGATCTCCGCATGTGTGGTTCCCACCGTGAAGCATGGAGGAGGTGGTGTGATGGTGCTTTGCTGGTGACACTGTCCGTGATTTATTTAGAATTCAAGGCACACTTAACCAGCATGGCTACCACCGCATTCTGCAGCGATACACCATCCCATCTGGTTTGCGCTTAGTGGGACAATCATTCGTTTTTCAACAGGACAATGACCCAAAACCCACCTCCGGGCTGTGTAAGGGCTATTTGATCAAGGAGAGTGATGGAGTGCTGCATCAGATGACCTGGCCTCCATAATCACCCGACCTCAACCCAATTGAGATGGTTTGGGATGAGTTGGACCGCAGAGTGAAGGAAAAGCAGCCAACAAGTGCTCAGCATATTTGGGAACTCCTTCAAGACTGTTGGAAAAGCATTCCTCATGAAACTGGTTAAGACTCTGTGCAAAGCTGTCATCAAGGCAAAAGGTGGATACTTTGAAGAATCTCAAATACACACTTTTTTTGGTTACTACATGATTTCATGCGTGTTGTTTTGAAGTCTTCACTATTATTCTACAATGTAGAAAATAGTAAAAATAAAGAAACCCTTGAATGAGTAGGTGTGTCCAAACTTTTGACTGGTACTGTACAACAAAGAAAGGAATCTGGATATAAAACAAAGAACAAATCAAATCAAATTTTATTTGTCACATACACATGGTTAGCAGATGTTAATGCGAGTGTAGCGAAATGCTTGTGCTTCTAGTTCCGACAATGCAGTAATAACCAAGTAATCTAACATAACAATTCCACAACTACTACCTTATACACACAAGTGAAAAGGGATAAAGAATATGTACATAAAGATATACGAATGAGTGATGGTACAGAACAGCATAGGCAAGATGCAGTAGATGGTATAGAGTACAGTATATACATATGAGATGAGTAATGTAGGGTATATAAACATAAAGTGGCTAGTGATACATGCATTACATAAAGATGGCAAGATGCAGTAGATGATATAGAGTACAGTATATACATATACATATGAGATGAGTAATGTAGGGTATGTAAACATTATATTAAGTGGCATTGTTTAAAGTGGCTAGTGATACATTTTTACATAATTTCCATCAATTCCCATTATTAAAGTGGCTGGAGTTGAGTCAGTATGTTGGCAGCGGCCACTAAATATTAGTGGTGGCTGTTTAGCATTCTGATGGCCTTGAGATAGAAGCTGTTTTTCAGTCTCTCGGTCCCTGCTTTGATGCACCTGTACTGACCTCGCCTTCTGGATGATAGCGGGGTGAACAGGCAGTGGCTCGGGTGGTTGTTGTCCTTGATGATCTTTATGACCTTCCTGTGACATCGGGTGGTGTAGGTGTCCTGGAGGGCAGGTAGTTTGCCCCCGGTGATGCGTTGTGCAGACCTCACTACCATCTGGAGAGCCTTACGGTTGTGGGCGGAGCAGTTGCCGTACCAGGCGGTGATACAGCCCGACAGGATGCTCTCGATTGTGCATCTGTAGAAGTTTGTGAGTGCTTTTGAACAATCAGTGTATGAACGAACGAATGTCCTTAACTTGTGTCACAGTACTTGCCTTTCTGTTGAGCTGTGTCTCTGTGTGACAGTTTAACATTTAAGAGATGCTGCATCCATAAATACAAGTATGGGTTAGGTAAAACCATCTGATCTTCAGGTTGAGGTGATCAGTAGTGTAGTGATCTCAGGCTGTGAAGTAGTGTAGAATGAAGTTGCCCATAGACACTCATCTATGGTCAATTTGGCAAATGGTTGTGGTTTGCCTTTAGGGTATATTAATATCAGTGAGTCTTAATATTCCACCTCTGTCTGTTGCTTCTTCTGATCTGCCTTTTGGGGTTCTGAAGTTCCATCTTCTGAGGCTCTGCTTTCTGCTAGTCCTCTACCTGTGGCTCTGCTTGACCACCACAGTGGAGGGACCTGGGCCTCTGGCAGGGTGGGGGCAATAGGGGTAGCCATCTCCACCCTCACTGCTATGACTGGAGAGAGTGAGAGCGAGAAAAAGAGGACACAAACACTGTGAGCAATTAATATAAGTGACAGGCATTCAATAATAATCTGTATCTCCCCACTCTTCCAAGTTATCAACCTCATCTTGTATGGACTGTAACTGAAAGGGTATGCGTCTACTCACTCTCCTGCTCCTCAGGCTCAGCCTTAATCTGCTGTATTAGAGTTGTGGGGTCTAACTGTTCTGGTGTTCCAGCCTCTGGTTCAGACCGTTGGCTCGGCTAGCTTGGGGGGGGGGGGGGGGGCGGTTCTTGGAGAGAAGGTTTGCCAGTTTCTTCTTAACCATCCCTTTCTCTGGAACGGGAAAAGAGAGAGGGTTATGACAGATGAATAAGTATTGAGTTGCATCGTTGAATCTAAAAGCGGGTTATCTGGTTTAGATAGTATCTGTGGTGCGGGAGGGTTTTGGGAGAACTTACTATTTTTCCCCGTAGGCTTGTGTTTCTTGCGACTTGCAACAGGATCTACGAAAAGGAGAACACAAACACATGCCAATCAAACGACACGCAAAGCGTGCATCAATATAACAGCAAATAGTGTGGACTGTGTGCGCGCGTGCCTGTGCGTGTCTCTCCACACATCCCTCCGAGTCCTCAGTTATTACCTGGTCCAATGGGTGGCTGGAGCTGGTATCCTGTGACCTCACACCAGCCCACAGGGTTGATATCTGGAAGTCCACCCACTGGTCAAAGTCTGGCTCCCAACCATCAAGGTCAAGGTGCAGCAGCAGCCGGCTCACACAGCGCCTCACGGTGGCCACGCACACCAGCCGAGGCTCCATCAGGTCCACTGCCTCCAACTTAATGTTCTGAGCGAAGCCGTGACTCGAGCTGTCCTGTAAGACACACACATACACACCATAGATGCAGAATTAGAATAGTGTTTCCCAAACCTCTCTTTGAGTATGAATAGCATCTCATAAGTCTATATACTGTAAGCTGGGCACCTGTATGATACTTGGTAGATAAAAATGTGTTGAAGAGCCATACTGGTGCAGCTATGGTTCCCTTCTCCTCCAGGTATTTGGCCCAGTTGAAGATTTTCCATTCATGGCCTGGTGGAGAAGATGAATATCCCACTTGTGTAAGCGATATGACATAGCATAGGGAACCACTGACTTCATTCTTATCATAGATTCACCGAGCAGGTGGCGTTTGCCCAGAAAAGTAAACCAGAGCAACAAGAAATAGGAAGAGAGCGAGAAAGTAGGGGAGAAAGAGAGTAGGATATTACCAGGGGGTGGTGTGAGCTGTATGTTGTGCTTTTAGCAGTATCCCTTGGGTAGTATCACATAGAAGATAGTGTGGTAGCAGAATCAGTCAGACCCAACACCTATGCCATCAATGCCCCCCATGAGGTAGCCATCCAACAGCACCTGAGACAGAAAGAGACCTGTTTCATCAGGTTGAATCACTAGTCTGCTAGCTAGAAGTAGCCATTATAGCGAACTCCTGTTATCTCCTGTTACCTTGTGTATAGTGGCCACACGGATGTTGCCCAGGTTTAGAGGGTTGATGGCCTCCAGTTTCATCCCCACCTCAAAGAAGCCTCCATGTACACAGTCCTGGGCTATGGGTGGGGGGTCATAGTTAAGCATAGCAGTGCTATTAAAGGTTCACAGTCATGAAACAAGCAGTTGTGGCATGCAGAGACACCTTACGGAATGTTGGGTGGTCAATGTTTGGGGAAAAAAGTTAATCATCAATGTTCAACTTTATTTTAAAAAACAGTGTACCGTTTGGTTTAATCACGTACCAGTTGGTCTGATGACATGGCCCAATTTGCTGGACCAGACCACTGGGTGCAGTAGGGGACTCCACATATGACACCAGAAGTCAGAGAGGGGCTCCCCATGGGCCTCCTGCTCCCCATCATCATAGACAAGTTTGAGGTGGCCCCCGGTTACAGTGTCCACCACCACCAGTCGCGTCCAGGCTCACCAGAGTCCGGTCCACCACATGCATTCCAGTACGGAACAGACCCTTCATACACTCTGCCAGCTGTATGTGTGTGAGAGTGAGTGAGTGAGTGAGAAGGAAAGGTCATTAGAGAAAAAAGGGGCAGCGGTAATTTGGTTGGTTTTATCACAGAGAAAAGGCAGTATGTTTGTCACAAGTGTTACTTTCATATACAAATCCACAGGCAGAGTTCCAGCCGGTTCATCAGGTACTCCTTCCAGTCTGGGATGCTCTAGTGCAAAGCTAGAAAGGGGACACAACTGTCATGACGCTAGCCCTTTCAGTGAATTGGCTAGCAGAGATGTGAACAACCCCCCTCTCCTGTTAGGGGGGGGGGGGGGCAGTTTTACAACTTAACCCCCACGTCATAAATTCCGTAAAGAGACTCTCCCTGGCCATGCAGTATGGAGAGAGTTTCACACTAAGACAAAGGGATACTCTCGCGCAATTCTACTCCATCCCAGAATTTGAGAACGATTTTAAAGGGTCTAATTCTGATGTCAACCTACAGGCCAGGAAACATGGGATCTTGCTCTACACGTGAAATGGTATGAACTCTGAACTATTGATCAACCAAGAAGAAGTGAGTCCTAGATGACAGCCTAACAGACTGCAGCTGGAAAGGTAGCAAATCTAATATGAGAACACTGACCGACATGGACCAATCTCCAGAGTGAGATAGACCACACAATACAACCCAGAAGATTCCACAAAGGACAGGGCAAACCAGAGCCTCACGTAAATACAATACATTGCTTTTCCAAATGAGCGACCGTTTGTGGCATACAGTAGGGAGAACAAGTATTTGATAACCTGCCAAATCGGCAGGTTTTCCTACTTACAAAGCATGTAGAGGTCTGTAATTTTTATCATAGGTACACTTCAACTGTGAGAGACGGAATCTAATACAAAAATCCAGAAAATCACATTGTATGATTTTTAAGTGTGTATGGATGATTCATAGTTTACGCTTGAAATGAGACTCGCGTAAGGGTAAAGAATAATTCATTGATAGACTAATTGATCAGATTAAAATATCTATAGAGTTATATTTGGAAAACTATAACTTTGTAATCTGAAGATTTTCCGTGGTGCCCCGACTTCCCAGTTAATTAAATGTACATGATTAGTTTAATCACGTAATAATAATTACAGAGAATTGATTTGATAAAATAACAGTCTTCACCATTAATGACACAACACTGCTTAAAGCCCCCGTGATACTGCAGTCAGATACTGCTTAAAAAAGCTTGCTCTTCCACACATTTTTATTTATAGAGTACTATATATATATATATATATATATATATATATATATATATATATATATCAGCAAAAAAGAAACGTCCCTTTTTCAGGACCCTGTCTTTCACAGATCTTCATTGCAAAGGTTTTAAACACCGTTTCCCATGCTTGTTCAATGAACCATAAACAATTAATGAACATGCACCTGTGGAACGGTTGTTAAGACACTAACAGCTTACAGACGGTAGGCAATTAAGGCCAGAGTTATGAAAACTAAGGACACTAAAGAGGCCTTTCTACTGACTCTGAAAAACACCAAAAGAAAGATGCCCAGGGTCCCTGCTCATCTGCGTGAATGTGCCTTATGCATGCTGCAAGGAGGCATGAGGACTGCAGATGTGGCCAGGGAAATAAATGTCAATGTCCGTACTGTGCGACGCCTAAGACGGCGCTACAGGGAGGACAGCTGATCGTCATCGCAGTGGCAGACCACGTGTAACAACACCTGCACAGGATCGGTACATCCGAACATCACACCTGCAAGACAGGTACAGGATGACAACTGCCCGAGTTACACCAGGAATTCACAATCCCTCCATCAGTGCTCAGATTGTTCGCAATAGGCTGAGAGAGACTGGACTGAGGGCTTGTAGGCCTGTTGTAAGGCAGGTCCTCACCAGACATCACCAGCAACAACGTCGCCAAACTCACCATCGCTGGACCAGACAGGACTGGCAAAAAGTGCTCTTCACTGACGAGTCGCGGTTTTGTCTCACCAGGGGTGATGGTCGGATTTGTGTTTATCATCGAAGGAATGAGCGTTACACCAAGGCCTGTACTCTGGAGTGGGATTGATTTGGAGGTGGAGGGTCCGTCATGGTCTGGGGCAGTGTGTCACAGCATCATCGGACACATCTGGGACATGTTGGATCGGAGGTTGAGGACTGGGGCCATTCCCCGTATAAATGTCCGGGAACTTGCAGGTGCCTTGGTAGAAGAGTGGGGTAACATCGCACAGCAAGATCTGGCAAATCTGGTGCAGTCCATGAGGAGGAGATGCACTGCAGTACTTAATGCAGCTGCGGGCCACACCAGATAGACTGTTACTTTTGATTTTGACCCCCCCTTTTTTCAGGGACACATTATTCAATTTGTTAGTCACATGTCTGTGGAACTTGTTCAGTTTATGTCTCAGTTGTTGAATCTTGCTATGTTCATACAAATATTTACACATGTTAAGTTTGCTTAAAATAAACGCAGTTGACAGTGAGAGGATATTTCTATTTTTGCTGAGATATATATATATATATATATATAGTTGAAGTCGTAAGTTTATATACGCTTATGTTGGAGTCATTAAAACTAATTTTTCAACCACTCCACAAATTTCTTGTTAACCAACTATAGTTTTGGCAAGTTGGTTAGGACATCTACTTTGTGCATGACAAGTAATTTTCCCAACTATTGTTTACAGACAGATTATTTCACTGTATCACAATTCCAGTGGGTCAGACGTTTACATACACTAAGTTGACTGTGCCTTTAAACAGCTTGGAAAATTCCCGAAAATGATGTCATGGCTTTAGAAGCTTCTGATAGGCTAATTGACATAATTTGAGTCAATTGGAGGTGTACCTGTGGATGTACACTGCTCAAAAAAATAAAGGGAACACTTAAACAACACAATGTAACTCCAAGTTAATCACACTTCTGTGAAATCAAACTGTCCACTTAGGAAGCAACACGGATTGACAATAAATTCCACATGCTGTTGTGCAAATGGAATAGACAAAAGGTGGAAATTATAGGCAATTAGCAAGACACCCCCAATAAAGGAGTGGTTCTGCAGGTGGTGACCACAGACCACTTCTCAGTTCCTATGCTTCCTGGCTGATGTTTTGGTCACTTTTGAATGCTGGCGGTGCTTTCACTCTAGTGGTAGCATGAGACGAAGTCTACAACCCACACAAGTGGCTCAGGTAGTGCAGCTCATCCAGGATGGCACATCAATGCAAGCTGTGGCAAGAAGGTTTGCTGTGTCTGTCAGCGTAGTGTCCAGAGCATGGAGGCGCTACCAGGAGACAGGCCAGTACATCAGGAGAAGTGGAGGAGGCCGTAGGAGGGCAACAACCCAGCAGCAGGACCGCTACCTCCGCCTTTGTGCAAGGAGGAGCACTGCCAGAGCTCTGCAAAATGACCTCCAGCAGGCCACAAATGTGCTTGTGTCAGCATATGGTCTCACAAGGGGTCTTGAGGATCTCATCTCGGTACCTAATGGCAGTCAGGCTACCTCTGGCAAGCACATGGAGGCATGGAGCCACTTGTGTGGGTTGTAGACTCCGTCTCATGCTACCACTAGAGTGAAAGCACCGCCAGCATTCAAAAGTGACCAAAACATCAGCCAGGAAGCATAGGAACTGAGAAGTGGTCTGTGGTCACGTGGACAGTTTGATTTCTGTAGCCCCGTGTGGCTCAGTTGGTAGAGCATGGCGCTTGCAACGCCAGGGTTGTGGGTTCGATTCCCATGGGGGGCCAGTACAAAAAAAAAGTATGGATGTATGTACTTGTAAGTCGCTCTGGATAAGAGCGTCTGCTAAATGACTTAAATGTAATG
Source organism: Salvelinus fontinalis (assembly GCF_029448725.1). Taxonomy (NCBI): domain Eukaryota; kingdom Metazoa; phylum Chordata; class Actinopteri; order Salmoniformes; family Salmonidae; genus Salvelinus; species Salvelinus fontinalis. Next base: position 29,154,111 of record NC_074694.1, read on the forward strand.
TAAATGTAAGTGTGATTGACTTGGAGTTACATTGTGTTTAAGTGTTCCCTTTATTTTTTTGAGCAGTGTATTTCAACGCCTACCTTCAAACTCAGTGCCTCTTTGCTTGACATCATGGGAAAATCAAAAGAAATCAGCCAAGACCTCAGAAAAAAAATAGTAGACCTCCACAAGTCTGGTTCATCCTTGGGAGCAATTTCAAAAGCCTGAAGGTACCACGTTCATCTGTACAAACAATAGTACGCAAGTATAAACACCATGGGACCACGCAGCCGTCATACCGCTCAGGAAGGAGACGCGTTCTGTCTCCTAGAGATGAACGTACTTTGGTACGAGAAGTGCAAATCAATCCCAGAACAGCAGCAAAGGACCTTGTGAAGATGCTGGAGGAAACAGGTAAAAAAGTATCTATATCCACAGTAAAACGAGTCCTATATCGACATAACCTGAAAGGCCGCTTTGCAAGGAAGAAGCCACTGCTCCAAATACGCCATAAACAGACTACGGTTTGCAACTGCACTTGGGGACAAAGATCGTACTTTTTGGAGAAATGTCCTCTGGTCTGATGAAACTAAAATAGAACTGTTTGGCCATAATGACCATCGTTATGTTTGGAGGAAAAAGGGGGAGGCTTGCAAGCCAAAGAACACCATCCCAACCGTGAAGCACGGGGGTGGCAGCATCATGTTGTGGGGGTGCTTTGCTGCAGGAGGGACTGGTGCACTTCACAAAATGGATGGCATCATGAGGGAGGAAAAGTATGTGGATATATTGAAGCAACATCTCAAGACATCAGTCAGGAAGTTAAAGCTTGGTCGCAAATGGGTCTTCCAAATGGACAATGACCCCAAGCATACTTCCAAAGTTGTGGCAAAATGGCTTTAGGACAACAAAGTCAAGGCATTGGAGTGGCCATAACAAAGCCCTGACCTCAATCCTATAGAAAATTTGTGGGCAGAACTGAAAAAGCGAGTGCGAGCAAGGAGGCTTACAAACCTGACTCAGTTACACCAGCTCTGTCAGGAGGAATGGGCCAAAATTCACCCAACTTATTGTGGGAAGCTTGTGGAAGGCTACCCAAAACATTTGACCCAAGTTAAACAATTTAAAGGCAATACACTCAATTAGTATTTGGTAGCATGTAAAGAATTAAAAGCTGAAATAAAATCTATCATTCTCTTTACTATTATTCTGACGTTTCATATGACAGGACATTTTTACTAGGATTAAATGTCAGGAATTGTGAAAAACTGAGATTAAATGTATTTGGCTAAGGTGTATGTAATCTTCTGACTTCAACTGTGTGTGTGATATATATATACACACACATACACTTGTTTGTTTTTACTGACATTTCACCTGAAATGTTAATACCTATAATGCTCTTTATTGTGGAGGTCACTCACCCTATGGTGGCACCTGCAGCTTGCCGGTCATGGCACACCATCCGATGGGGTACATGTCTCCAGAGCCCAGGCTGCTGTCCTCCACAAAGCCCCATTACCGAGCTTTGTAGCCTGGAAAACAGAGGGAGAGAGAGCTAGACCACAGAGAGGTAAACTGTAACATACAGTACTTGACATTAAACATCATGTTGAGGTCTCAGTATGATTCCTAAAATGGAACATTGCTCCCTGTGTAATGCACTCAAAAGTTGTACACTGTATATGGAAAGGGGGCCATTTCAGATCAGTCAGTTTCAGTGTATTTGGCTGATGCTGGCAATCTATTAAACCTTACTAGCCAGGATGGCACTGGTATTCAGGACCTCCACCTTTAACCCCACTGTGATGTCATCCCACTGGGCACATAGTTGCACCTGCAGGGTTGGGATCAGGGTGGGAAATGTACTTTTTGGTCCACCAGCCACTGTGACAGGTAGATCAAAAATACTAGCCACTCAGATTTTTTTAACCAGACAAAATGTTGTTTCTGCCATAATTGCATTTTTTTTTTTAAATAAATAAATTAATGGCTGAGCATGCTTTGTAATGTTTCTAAAACAATAAATGGATTACTAGTATGAAGTAATGTGGTATATTGCTGAATTTAATTTAATTTTTGTGACCTGCATCTTTTCAACAATGTATGTTCTAATAAATAATTTAGATACATGATGCAATAGTAAAAACAGATCAACAGTTCTACAACTAGATCAATAATCAGCAAAGTGCCTGCCCTGCCACAAAATGCTGAGTGATACGGCTTATTTATTATTATAGTTCAGGCAGCGCCGTAACCAGGGTCTTAGTGCGGTCTGGAGATAATTGAATACGTATAAAGAGGGATCTGTTAGCAGAAAAAAATATTACCAAAAAGTAAACAAATTAGTTTGCTTTACAGAACACATGATTTTGCAATTTTACAGCAATGGCATAAGTCATTTTGATTTATGATTTATGCAATGTTAATATGATATCTGAGTGTGACTAAAATAATTTACCTATCTACATTTGTTTTACTGACATGAGCAAATTGGGTGACTGTTAGTGTCATATTACAAGATGAAAACTACTGATGCACAACTAAGTTACGAAATTTGACCTTTTGTATTCTACTATTCTAACTCAACAGTAAGGCGAGACCCCGACGGAGTTCCAAAATTATACATAGAAAAAAATGACGGATGTCCGGACCTCGTTGTCCTCATACGTAGTTCCGGCCCGGAGTTCAAGTCACGGATCCGCCCCGGTACTGTTGCACATTCGGTTCACCAGCTCAGGAGGTCTACGTCACCGGCCTTCTAGGCGTCACTGAACTGGATTCATTACCACTAACCCCGGACTGTCTTGTCTCATTACGCACACCTGGTTCCCATTCCCCCTGATTAGTATGTGTGTATATGTGCCCTCTGTTCCTCATTGTCCTTGTTACCATGTCCTTTGGTCATGTGAGTACCTGTGCTATTGTATCGGCTTCCATGCAACGTGTTATTGTGCACTTGTTTTACGGGTCTCGTCCCGTGTATTCTTTAGAGATTTACACCTCGCTCTTCTGTTTGGGTGGAGAAAATAAAAAACTATGACGCATTCCTGCATCTATCTCCAATCATTATACAACATGACAGTTCAGGGCTCTACACTGACATTTTTTTTTACAAGGACTACATGATGTGCTCCTAAATAGAAATGTAGAAACACAAATAAATCTAGGAGCACAATTAAAGCAGGCAGGGTGATCCCATTTCACCTCTGTTATTTTTTATTCTCTATGGAGCCCCTGGCCCAGGCAATTCGACAATCGAAAGAAATTACACTATCTCTCAATTCTATGGGATTCTCATCTCATTATTACACCAATAATATCTTACATTGTCCAGATAAAGTATCTCAATCCCTCCAAAATGCTTTGAAGATCAAATTCAGCTCCATCTCAAGTTCTAAAATAAATCTAACCAAATCTGCCCTTCTGCCTCAAAACCCCGATAAGAACTACATCTCTATTTATGGTATCCCAAACATTCATTTATTTTATATATATATACACACACACAGTTGAAGTCAGAAGTTTACATACACCTTAGTCAAATATATTTAATCTCAGTTTTTCAATTCCTGACATTTAATCTTTGTAAAAATGTCCCCGTCTTAGGTCAGTTAGGATCACCACTTTATTTTAAGAATGTGAAATGTCAGAATAATAGTAGAGTGATTTATTTCAGCTTTTATTTATTTCATCACATTCCCAGTGGGTCAGAAGTTTACATACACTCAATTCGTATTTGGTAGCATTGCCTTTAAATTGTTTAACTTGGGTCAAACATTTCAAGTGGCCTTCCACAAGCTTCCCACAATAAGTTGGGTGAATTTTGGTCCATTCCGCCTGACAGAGCTGGTGTAACCGAGTCAGGTTTGTAGGCCTCCTTGCTTGCACATGCTTTTTTTTAGTTCTGCCCATACATTTTCTATAGGATGGAGGTCAGGGCTTTGTGATGGCCACTCCAATACCTTGACTTTGTTGTCCTAAAGGCATTTGGCCACAATTTTGGAAGTATGCATGGGCTTTAACTTCCTGACTGATGACTTGAGATGTTGCTTCAATATAGCCACAATTTTCTTACCTCATGATACCATCTATTTTGTGAAGTGCACCAGTCCCTCCTGCAGCAAAGCACTACCACAACATGATGCTGCCACCCCCATGCTTCACGGTTGGGATGGTGTTCTTCGGCTTTCAAACATCCCCCTTTTTCCTCCTAACATAACGATGGTCATTATGGCCAAACAGTTCTATTTTTGTTTCCTCAGACCAGAGGACATTTCTCCAAAAAGTACGATCTTTGTCCCCATGCGCAGTTGCAAACCTTAGTCTGGCTTTTTTATGGCGGTTTTGGAGCAGTGGCTTCTTCCTTGCTGATTGACCTTTCAGGTTATGTCGATATAGGACTCGTTTTACTGTGGATATAGATACTTTTGTACCCGTTTCCTCCAGCATCTTCACAAGGTCCTTTGCTGTTGTTCTGGGATTTATTTGCACTTTTCACACTAAAGTACGTTAATCTCTAGGAGACAGAACGTGTCTCCTTCCTGAGCGGTATGACGGCTGAGTTGTCCCATGGTGTTTATACTTGCGTACTATTGTTTGTAAAGAGGAATGTGGTACCTTCAGGCATTTGGAAATTGCTCCCAAGAATGAACCAGACTTGTGAAGGTCTACAATTTTTTTTCTGAGGTCTTGGCTGATTTTTCCAATGATGTCAAGCAAAGAAGCACTGAGTTTGAAGGTAGGCCTTGAAATACATCCACAGGTACACCTACAATTGACTCAAATGATTTCAATTAGCCTATCAGAAGCCTCTATAGCCATGACATCATTTTCTGGAATTTTCCAAGTTGCTTAAAGGCACAGTCTGACCCACTGGAATTGTGATACAGTGAATTATAAGTGAAATAAACTGTCTGTAAACAATTGTTGGAAATATTACTTGTCATGCACAAAGTAGATGTCCTAACCGACTTGCCAAAACTATAGTTTGTTAGCAAGAAATTTATGGACCCGTTGAAAAACGAGTTTTAAATGACTCCAACCTAAGTGTATGTAAACTTCTGACGTGGCCGGTAGTGTGTGTATATATACACATATATTTATATATATATACACACACACACACACACACTACCGGTCAACGTTTTAGTACACCTAATCATTCAAGGGTTTTTCTTTATTTTTTACATTTTCTACATTGTAGAAGACATTAACACCATGAAATAACACATATGAAATCATGTAGTAACCCCCAAAAAAGTGTTAAAAAAAAATAGCCACCCTTTGCCTTGATGTCAGCTTTGCACTCTAACATTCTCTCAACCAGCTTCATATATTTGGATTTGTTTAACACTTTTTTGGTTACCACATTATTCCATGTGTTAATCCATAGTTTTGATGTCTTCAGTATTATTCTACAATGTAGAAAATAGTAATAAGCAAGAAAAACCTTTGAATGAGTAGGTGTTCTAAAACTTTTGACCGTTAGTCTATATATTTCCTTCCTTAGATAAACCCATTGCCAGAAACTTTAACACAACGCTCAAATCAATTCAATCCGACCTCAGTAGATAACTAACATCTAGACTTGGCCGGTATCCAGATTTTCAAAATCGTCATGCCTTCCTTCTCTCATACCAGGATTTAGGGTATTACCGGCATAGCAAACAAGAGGCGCCATAAAAGCAAGAAAAGACAATTGGGTCTCAATTACCAGAATGCTAGCAAAATTTGCACAAACTAATAGCGAAATCACAGACGCTGTTAGATAAATGCTAACAAGCGGAAAAATAACAAATTGCTAAGACTGTCAATTCCAGCTCATAAAGTTATACAAGCATAGTTAATAGCTAACGAATCATTTACGGTGAGTATGGAAGCCATTATAAGATATCTGATTTCAGTACAAAATGTTTGCATTGCATACAAGTGTAACTTTATCACCTCATGTGCGCCGCACAACAGTGACTTGCCGATAGATAAAGAATGCTTTGGACTCACCTGCTGCTTTCTCGCGTTGTGCT